>NC_087200.1:99381086-99413586 GCF_015104395.2 Macrobrachium nipponense | reverse complement strand
ATTTATCTTCCTGTGTGAAAGATTTATTGCCTTCCATGGCTCATCTTCTTCACTCTATAGATTTTATGGAACGTCTCAAGAAACTGGGAAACATTCAGGGTAAAATGATTAGTCTAGATGTGACAGCGCTTTTCACAAATGTGCCTTTGGAATATGGACATAATAAGCTCAAGGAACAGTCGGATTTAGGTAACATTAATTTTGCTATACCCACTAAACAGCTCTTAGATCTGGTTCGACTTTGTGTGTCCTCCACAGTCTTTTCATTAACAATCAAGGATTTAGACAAAAGTTTGGTGTTTCAATGGGGTCTCCTTTGTCTCCTATCTTGCCAATTTCTGCATGGAATTTGTTTGAAGTTGAAATTTTACAGAACGTTGAATCTTCACTAAGACCCATTTTTTGGTGAGATACGTAGATGATATTTTCATTATTTTTAAAGGTAACCCTTCAAATTTGACAATTCCTTCGGTATTTTAATGGAATCTTGCCCTCTATCAAGTTCACAGCCGAACACGAAACAGATGATAAGTTGCCGTTTTTAGACATATTGATCTTCCATGACCCAGTAACTTTCACTTTTAAATTTACAGTTTATCGTAAAGAAACCAATGCAGAAACATACATTCATTTTTTCTCCTGGCACAATAGTGAAGTCAAAACCAACATCTTAGTCAATTTTGTTCATTGACAGAGAACTTAAACACATTGAAGATGTTTTCAAAAAACTTTGTTACCCTTCCCATTTTATTAATAATGCCTTTAAAAAAGCCAGAAGAATATTCTACATAGATTCATCTAAAGTAAATGACAAAGAGAAGTTTACAAATTGTCTTGCACTCCCTTTAATCCTCACCCTAAACAGAATAAGGAAAACTGTTAACAAAAATCACAATGATAAAATAAATATAGTCATTAATTATAATAACAACTATTAAGAGACTTCTTATACTAATATAGCACAACGAACCCACAAACAAGTTGGTGTTTTACGAAATTCCCTGTTCAGAATGTGACTCTAAATATTCGGTGAAAGTGGTAGAGGGCTGCCCACTAGAATCGGGGAACACAAAAGAGCTTACAGTTACATGCGGAAAACAATGTATTAGTTAGTCACAGTCTTAAGCTCGATCACCGCATAAATTGGGAAGATTCTAAAGTAATTTTCAGAAGTAAAGAAGTTGGTATTAGAAGGCTAGTGGAGGGTGCGGCGATAGACAGTGGGTTTTTCCATGGAAGGCAATAAATCTTTCACACAGGAAGATAAATTCACCAACAACCTTATTTCCAAGAAATATATTAAAGGCTTTAAGAATAAAGAACATTATGAGAGTGTTGTCTCTTAGCCACATCTGATGCTGCGGTTGCCTCTCTTTCTCCCGTTCAGGTAACTCGGCTACTTCAGTAACCGATGCTGCCGGCGCCTATGCTGTTTGAAGAGGACCATCAAGAACGACCGCACTGGGCAAGGACCAATTCGACGTTCCAGACGACTGGCGGGTCTTTCATCAGAAAACGACGGCATTGCCTGATTTATACTGGACGACCGGTTCCATTGTTTTAATAACAAGTCACTAATTTTTGACTCCAGCTTGTTTACTTCGCTGTAAAGATATATCCACGTGTCAGATTGATAAAAGGGGAACCGTACAGATTCCGGAAAGCTATCTTTTTATGTTTTTAAACTTAAATATATGTACATTTACATAATGTGGATTTGTTTCTCCAATAATAATAATAATAATAATAATAATAATAATAATAATAATAATAATCAATAATAATAATAATAATAATAATAATAAATAATCGCAGGGAATGATACGGCAGCTGTCCAAAGTTCATTTATTACTTGACGTTTCGGTAGAGCTTTCTACCATACTCTAGAGGTGAATGAAGTCTTTGTACAACCATGCCATATTTAAATATAGCACATATGTACCCCTGGCTTCATTAGCATTCAAAGTATTGTAGGAAGCTCTACAGAAAACGTTAAGGAATAAAATCACTTTGAACAGCTGCTTGTATGACCCGTTACCTGCTGCTACAAAAGAAACTTCATTCGAAAAGCTGAGAAACTACAATAAATAATAATAATAATAATAATAATAATAATAATAATAATAATAATAATAATAATAATAATAAAGGTACGTCATAAAATTTACACAGAAGTGAATATATACATACGTCCAGTATATACAAGCACACACACATATATCATATATATATATATATAGATATATATATATATATATATATATATGTGTGTGTGTGTGTGTGTGTGTGTGTGTGTGTGTACATTTATATTATAAAATGTGCCAATTTCAGCACCAGCCCGGAAATGTACGAAAGGCTAGTGGTTACCAGTAGCATTATCTGAAGGTAAAAACGCTATTGACGAGACAAGAAAATCCAGGATATGTGTGGGAGGGCAAAACATACCTATAAATGCTTCGTATATCACAGAATATTACCCAAGACGCTACCATATATAAAGAAAACATTGCAAGAGTTACCACAGGATATCTGAAGATACGGCTTCTACAGCTTTTTATTATTATTATTATTATTATTATTCCCCCCGCCCCGTCTAACACAGTCCTCCAATTCGACTGGGTGGTATTTATAGTGTGGGGTTGCGGGTTGTATCCTGCATCCTTAGGCTTACTATGTGCGCCGTTTCTAGGAGCACACTCTTCTGCATGAGTCCTGGAGCTGCTTCAGCCTCTAGTTTTTCCAGATTCCTTTTCAGGGATCTTGGGATCGTGCCTAGTGTTCCTATGATTATGGGTAAAATTTCCACTGGCATATCCCATATCCTTCTTATTTCTATTTTCAGGTATTATTATTATTATTATTATTATTATTATTATTATTATTATTATTATTATTATTATTATTATTATTAAGCAATTTACAAATATGTATGGAAAATGTCAAGACTTTATTATTATTATTACTATAAAAATATATATATGGAAAAATAATAAAAAATAGCACCATCATTAATATTAGTTTTCTCATTGCCATAACACATAATCATAATAAGAATAGCATGATGCACACATACTGAAGGAACAATTCAGGAGAGAGAGAGAGAGAGAGAGTTAGCAAGCCCGGTGGACGTAAATTTAAAGTCAATGCCAAGGCTTCGCCGAATATGAGAGAGAGAGAGAGAGAGAGAGAGAGAGAGAGAGAGAGAGAGAGAGAGAGAGAGAACAAACCCGGTGCACGTAAAGTCAATCAATGCCAAGGCTTCGAAGGATATGAGAGAGAGAGAGAGAGAGAGAGAGAGAGAGAGAGAGAGAGAGAGAGAGAGAATTATGTCTCGTAACCAATATTACAATTGTATCTTGTTAAAAAAAATCAGAATGTCTTTAGGAATTCAATATTATTCCTTTTTGAGAGAGAGAGAGAGAGAGAGAGAGAGAGAGAGAGAGAGAGAGAGAGAGAGAGAACGAACAAGCCCAATGGACGTACTTTTAGTCAATGCCAAGGTTTTGACGAATATGAGAGAGAGAGAGAGAGAGAGAGAGAGAGAGAGAGAGAGAATTAGGAAGCCTGTCGGACGTTTATTTAGGATCAATGCCAAGGCTTCGACGAATATGCAGCGAGACTCACGTCTGCACAATGAATACAAACGAGGAATTTCTGTGGCACTGAAGATAAAAATAAAACACTTTCTTTATGCGTGCATTAATAGTATGAAACTGTGCAGGTAATCGATACACGTATCATTTCCCAACAGGATTTCTTGGTGAGCAGTACGTACACACACACACACACACAAATATATTATATATATATATATATATATATATATATATATATATATATATATATATATTATATATATATTAGGGCTTGTGCCTTGTATGATAAGGCGCCCTATGAGTAATGTTTGACTAGCGATAATCTATACGCTAAGTCGGTTGGTATTGCACTTCCATCTTCAATGGAGTGTCTGGGGTTTGTAGATCACTTACGAAGTCGGTATTATCTTTACGACGATGTGTTAAACTCATGGTTCAGTGATGTTTCTTGTATGAAAACACAAGGTATAAAATAGTATATTCTTCTGAAGTTTTACTGATGAAGATCAGGTATGATCGTACAAGTCTTCTATGACGATAGCTTGATCGCTTTCTGCCAATGATGATGGCTAATCCTATTCCTCTACATGATAAAGCTTAGGTAAAGAGGTACAGGTCTTCTAATGACGATAGCTAACTCTGTTCTTCTGTCTACCATCTCTGTTACAAGTTATGAAGGAACAGACAGTAGTTCGAAACATGAACATACATACAATGACATAGTTTCATACGAACACACAATCAAATGAGACACGCTACAGATCACGTAGGCGGTAGTTGTCTCAAGCAGGGAGCTGGACTAATGTTTTATAACAATGAATGACTACAGGTGACGGCATGTCATCTTAGCCTACATACTTATTGTATACGTCATCTTTAGCGCTCTAGTCTGATCACATTCCTGCAAGCAATCTGGTTGACCTCTTAGTTTTAGACTTTTATATATATGGACTAAACATTCCATATTTTTATTATGTAAACACCTTACATCAGCTCGGTCAGCTACCAAAACCAACCACTGAATATTACTCAAACTTGACTTGCATTATACTTATAGGAGTGTGATACAGACACTATGTGAATATATATATAGTATATATATATATATATATATATATATATATATTATATATATATAAGTAAATAAAAATTCATGGTGTACATGAATTGATTCAAGTAATAAAATATAAAACAATGATATTGGTAAATAATAGTGATCACGGATATATAATGATACAGTTTTTCACTTCATCTCATTAAGATACATATGCTACAGAAAATACTAATGTATCTGATAATTGCATAGAATGAAGATTACATGATAAAAATCATATTTTAACTGATAAAAAAATTTCATATATGAATTGATAAATTATTAATGTTTTATGCTGATTGATTCGTTGATTTTTATGCTAACTGTTATGTATCTGATTCATTAATCAATATACTACTCATAAAATACCTGCAGATATTTGTAAGATAAAAGGTAACAGATGATTATAGTCTTACCTGATGTTTGGTTATACATATGTATATGGATTCATAAAATTATGATTAATATATGTGCACTTTAAATAGATTCCTATTGCGTACACGCAAAGATATATTTCGATTCTGTTATTTATGATCATTATATAATAGATTCCTAGTGCGTACACGCAAAAAAAAAAAAATATATTCGATTCTGTTAGGTTTATGATCAATTATATATAGATTCCTAGTGCGTACACGCAAAAAATTTTTTTTATTTATTTTTCGATTCGGTTATTATGATCATTTTATATATATAGGATACATGACCGAGGTTATACTACTTCACATTTAACTAGCTTTCGAACCACTTTTCGTCCATTACACAGTTCCCAGACAACCACCTATAGCCACTGAAAACGGCCTTTTTCAATGGTTAAAACAAGGGAAAATTTGCCTGGGCGGGTCCAAACGTTCTATTTTGCGCTCATACTTATTCTCTGCATCCTAAGCTACACGATTCCGTTCGCGATGAATAGATCATCCAGCACGAGTCCTTCGCCAGCAAAGTAGAGTTGAATATCCTTCGGGTCGTAATTGTCGGAAGTATGTCCCTTTTTGTAGTCGAATTCCGACAGCCGCTGGAGCGTTCCGCATTAAAACGAGATTACGACGAGATACGGTGTCGGTCGAAGAAGTCCATGAAATTCCTTTCACATTGTAGGCGGTTGTTACTTGACTGTAGTCGTCCGCTGCGACGAACGATTTTTTGAAGTTGCGATGTGAAACTCTCGTACTGCAGGATACTGTAACCAGGTTCCATTAATCAGCCTGCAAGTGAAATTATACTTGTCACAAGGGCAAAGGTAAATTCAGACGACATCCAAATACAGGGGAGGGAGAGAGCCATTTAGACCAGACTTAACCCACATGAATTCGCTGATATTTCGGAATTCAAAAGAGTCCGCTGTACAAACTTTTTTATCCATGGCATTAACAATGAGTGAACCTATCCAGGTCTATGATGACTTGTAAAAATATCCAGAATTATAAAAAATAAATGATATCATTACGAATCTCAAAGAAAATTCGATATTATGGTAGTAAGTTACTAGACAAAGAAGTGAAAACGGAGCTAATTGTAAGATTGCCAGGCAACATAAGAGTCAAAGAGAAGATTAATCATGATTCTATGTGCCCTAACAAAAGTTTCATATTCAATTTTCTCGTGCGCATCTTCTGAGGTTAACTTTGTTAAAACATTATTATAGGTAGGAGATGCAACGAAAAAACCCACTATGTAACTAAATTTCTATATAAACTTTGGGTTTTTCAAGAAAATGTTGACATTTTCCATGAATGTTTTACTTGAATTGTAATAGGCTAATGTGCAAGTAAATATTTCAATATATACATATCTTGATACTTCTGAATGTCTATGAGGTTCAGAAAAAAAAAAATTAATTTTCCCATTTTGTTTGTTATAAGAAATTGCTATTTTGCAATATTTTGGTGGAGGGGGGAGGAGGGAGGTTTGATAGAAATTCCTATTTGCTTATATTGTTCTATTTTAAAAATGATTACAAGTCCTTAACTAATTGCATTACACACACGGATAAGAATATGTTATGTGGCCTGTCATGTGACCTATGAACCACATGTGAAGTTCATGAACTAAGCATTCCTTTCTCCAGTCAATCTGCTTTTGCAAGCAGAGACGACACACAGATGAAGCCTGTGTAAGCAGATTATTGAGGTTAAAAGGAACAAATGCTGATACGGCAATGATGACGTCGTCACTTGGCAGGAGATTGCTCTCAGCCAGCTAAGAGTTACGTTACTTGCTGTAAGAGATACGACTTTAGTATTTTCAAATGATATTTTAGTGTTTTAATTCTCCACCCGCATGAGAAGAATGTCTGAAAAAAAAAACAACAGTACCAAAATTGAACAATATATTAGTTCATGTTGGCATTATGTTAAATAAATATTCCTTATTCAAACTATATGAAAAAAGGTTTCCATACAAATTCTATATATATTATTAGCCCTGTATAAGATTCATATAGGATTATTCATAGATAACATTTTCACTTCTAGACTTCCTGACTTTAAAATCTCTTTTATTTTATTTTATTTATTTTATTTATTATTATTTTATTTTTTTATTTATTTTTTAATTTTTTTTTTTTTTTTTTTTTTTTTTCATTGACTACGAATATAAATTACCGGGACAGACAATATGTCAGTAGGTTTTGATATGTGTTTGAACTTTTAGCTTATTTGTCATTACTAAAGCGTTAAGTTAGAGTTCAAATCTTTACGCATATATATTTGGATATTTAATGGTTACGTTTTGCTTCTTTTGATATTATCGTGATACCTTTTTTATTATAATTTGTAACCCTTCCGACTTCTTACGGAGTGTATTATATTGACCTCCACTTGTATCCATATTTATTTATTTTTTTATCTTATTTATTTATTTATTTATATTTTTTTTTATATATTTATTTGATAAATTAATGGTTGGCTTGAATATGTGGAAAAAAGTGGTTCTAGCGGCGTACCGTATAAGCTACTTGCGGCATTAATTCTATAGATACAAGATATAACTGATAAAGGTATTTAAAACCGCGAGAACCGCTATAATCCAGTTCGGATCCAACATCACGAGTTGTAACTCGTAAGACATTGACACTTCCTATTTAATTATCCGTTATTCTACCAAACCGATTGACTCTGGGTGATCAAATATATTATGGTTTTCTTAATGGAAAGGAATTCACACAACGTGTTAAGGAGATTATTATTGATTTACACCACCCGAGTCACAGATTATTATGTGTTGAATTCCATGTTTACTGATTTAGCACTCATAAATATTCCTAACGCACTCAATTGCGTTTGTGTTTTTTTTAGTGCTATTAATTCTATATAACGTGTCAAGGAACTATTAACACTAAGAAGTGTTTATTCCCTCTGTCAGACTCGTAACTCTGTTAATAATTCTAAGTATATTCTTTCAAGGATTGATTTGGCACAGGATAGGCCCTTAACTGACAGGTGTCTTAGTGTGTCCCTTGTTTTCATGACACGTGTTACAATTAGTTATGTGCTTTTTATATCTGTAAGCATTGTAGGCCAGTACAATAGTGATTTGGCTTTCTGTGACATAGTAGGGAACCCTGGATGACGGAATGCAACCAGTTTATGACGATTGGTATGAAAGAGATTATTATTACTACCTGGTCGTTAGTCATCTGCTGTGCTCGGGTTTTTAGTTTTCCTCGTCACAGACCTACATTAATACTACATTTGATTACATATTCTGATACACATACTTTAAATGTACTTTTGCGTTTAGGGTTTCTGCTCAAAAGTGTTTATTGTTTTTGCTTAGCCACTGACCCTGTTTCCGTTTCGAAGTGTTTATTGTTTGGTGTTTATTGTTTTGCTTATCGCTGTTGACACTTGCTTTGTTCAGTTTGTAACAGTTCTGCGCTCCGACCCAGATATTCAATGCTCGCGATCTCCTGGGTTGAAGGAATTTTCTTGTTTAGATACGGTTTTAACAATAGGCACGGATGTTTCTATATCTTTTAGTCTAATTAATGTTCTTTGCAGTATGGTGACGGGATTGCGGGATAATGCGTCAGCTATGATAATTGCTTTCCCCAGGTAGATATCTTTATCTTGGCTCCAAAGACCTGAATGATCATTGTCACCGAGTTCCTTTTGGACTGTGATTAAAGCCTTTGAAAAACTCGGTAAAGGACTCATGTCAATAAGGACTTATCAGGATAGCCATAGATTATGAACTTAAAATGTACTAGTGTTAAAGATACCTAGCCCTTCCTTGCCTATTACTGCATATTTACTTTCAGAGGGCTTTAGTTTACGTGAATAAAAAGCTATAGGGAAGAACTGTTTATCATATTACTGAAGTAGTATCCCTCTTACCCCTTGGTCTGAGGCGTCTGTTGCAATAAAAAAAAATTCCTTATTTAAATCAGGGATTTTAAGTTAGGTAAGCTGCATTTTCCGCTTTTAAGATATCGAACGCCTGTGATGCTTTTCAGACCATAATAAATCTACGCTCTTCTTCGTAAGATCTGTTAAAGGAGCTGTCATCATTGAAGAGTTACATATTTACATACGATTGTAATACCCACTACAGCGCAAAGTGCTGTATCCCCCTTTTACGTTAATAAGTACCGGAAAGTTATGAATAGCCGACACCTTACCATGGACTACTTTTAGACTTGACCAGACACATAAAACCTAGATAAACATGTTCGGTTTTAAAAACTCACATTTAGATATTTACTCTGAGATTGATTTTTGTCTTTGTCTCTGTAGCACTAGCTCTAGTTTATGTGAATGTACTTCTAAGGTATTAGAAAAGATTACAAGATCATCCATATAGGCATGTAGGTTATCCCCTAAAAGTCTCCAAACACTATATTGTAATTGGGGCGCAACGTAAGCCAGAGGCATATGTAAAATTGATAATGTCCCCTGAGTGTGCTGAAAACGGTATATGAGGTACAATCACTTAGGTAATGGTATCAGGTAAAAGCCTTTAAGTAAGTCCAAGTTGGTGAAAAAAAAAATTTATTCTAACCTAACAGAGATAAGATGTCGTCGGTACATCGCACTGGAAACTATCGGAAGTCGTTTCCTTGTTTAAGCAACAGTAATCTGCGCAGATACGCCAAGTCCGATCTTTTATGGCATGACGTTTGAGGGGGGAAAAATTATATGGCTTATTTGATTTCCTAATGGCTCTATTACTAACATTTTTTCACTTCGTCATTTATCTCTATTTTAAAATTTCATTGAGAATCTATACGAAGGTACGTAAATAGCTTTATGTTTGTCCTTAGACCGTGTTTTGTTTTTCAAGGACATCCGTTTTTCTCCCAGAGATCACTCGCTAGTGGAGAAACTTCCTGGTATTCAGGTAGAAGATAAAAAAAAATTCTGCTGAATCACCATCTGCTTGAAGACTTTACGGATATTACTTTAGATAGATTATCAGAGAGATTCATCCACGACTGGTTGGGCGTGATTAAAAATTAGCAAACAATAAAAAATGCGATATTTATAACTTCCGTATCCACGATATGTATACTTTTAGGGCTTTGTTCGCGGAAATCGTTATATTTCAGAGTGTCGGAAGGATTAAAATTTCATTTCCCAGCAAAGTCTTTTACACGCACTAAGACATTCGAGGGTGCATGCTTCTCGAGATTTTGCGTGCAAAGTACGACTGCGGTTGTGGAAGAATTCTGTTGGGTCATTTGAACAATGTTACGATTTATGAGACAAATGTATAGTTCCTTTATATAAGTTATTATTTTGATTAACTGTCTTCATTTTTGTTCAACGGATTTTTTACTATGTTTGAAGGTTTATAGGATTTTCCTTTGATAAACACGCCTTATTTTTGCAGGATGTAAGATAATATTTTGTATACCCCTAGATGGATCTTACAATTACACTACATACAGATCAATGTTTTTTATAACTATGAGGTATCTGTAAGCGCTCGCTTATCCGGACTTCTCATTAGGGAAGTTCGAACAACAGACGGTGAGTCCGTAAATACAAGATATTACGTGTATTAAAGAAATAAAACAAGATATTCTAATTTTACGGCGCGTACAGTTGGGCTTAATCCACCAGTATTTATTATAACTTAATGTATTAAAATTAAAACGAAAACCTGCTCTGATTACTTATACGGTCGTGTGTTTCATAGGAAAAATCCTTTTTAGTTCAAAAAGATATCGGTATGTATGAACCAACATCGCTTTTCCCCACTCTGCTAGAGTCGCTTATTGTGTGGAATTTGCTTCGCTTTGAAAACTCGGCAGATTTAACTAACCTTGACCGCTTGACTAGGTGACACAGTCACCGAGTTTGCTTGTTTGATTCTGAACGGGCTACTGTTTCTATTTCTTTTTGTAATAATTAGGATCCTTCTCTTTATTACCATCGGCAACGTATTGTGTGTTTTTAGCATTATGTTGCTGGTTACGTATAAAGCAATGATGATGAACTATTAGGAACTGAGCGATACTAATAAGACAAGTTATCACTACTGCATACAATTTTAACTGTTTGTACTTCATTCTTTGCTTTTTTTAAATGTTTTTTTTTGAAATAGTTTTGAGGAAATCCTTTTGGGTTTCTTTTCAGCTTTTGCTCAAAATTTGAAATAGTGAGTTTTTTTTGATCCTGTTTCAGCGCATTTAGCCTGATGAAAGTTTTTTACAGACATGTTATTCCTTGCAATCCAGCCATATTTTTAAAGTTAAGTTGAGTCATTGAGGTTCGATATTTTATATAACTCAAAAAACTCAAGGCTAAAACTGCGATCGGGACTTGCAAAGGAGCATTTATTGTCATGACCCGAAATAGTGTTACCTCTAATTTATATAGATTTGTACGGGTGTTCCACTTGTTTTTTGTGTGTTTTCTAATCACTACGGTGCTTAACGACCCTATCCATGCATCTGTATAAATACAGACGTCCACTGCGTAAACGCATATTCACTGTTTAATATGATTTGTTACGTAAGGGATTAATAATCACCCAAAATGATAAAATTAACATAGTATATGATTATGATATTTCAGTAGAACTTCTGGAAACAGACACTCAAAGATAAAAAACTCGCAGTAGCGAAATCTCAATGATGTAGATAATTTCTGTAAAAAAGTAAGATTAAGAATGTCTCGTAACTTCAGCCACAGGAATAACGAAATTCGACCTGCAAAGGAAACACTCAAAGTTACTCCAAATGAATAAAAAAATTGTACTTAGCTTGCTTTTGTGGGAAGTCAGATGTTCCGATAACGACCACACGGCCTTGCTCCTCTTCTCTATTTAGCGGACGACCTGGTTTGGCTTCAGTTCCCCGTGCGCGTTGTTTCGATGATTCGAGCCCTTGAAAATCCGATGCTGCAGACGCGTTCGGTTTGTTCTTGCAGTGCCGGAAACGCTCACTAACGATGTTTCTTGAATGATTCTAATGAGAGACGAAGCTTGCGTTGCCGTAGGAAAAGGACACATCGGTTTTGTTTCTTGAAGTTATTCACTAACGATGATACTAAGTGCTTGACGAATCTTGTTGTTTCTGAAGTCGCTCACTAATATGATACTAGGTTGCTTGAAGAATCTGCTGCTTTCGTCGTCGTTGACTTCATGATTTATTATTCTGTTTTTTCTTCGTAGGACGTTGTAGAGTTCTTCTGGTCCGCTGGCCACCAATTTTTAGGGCTTGTGCCTTGTATGATAAGGCGCCCTATGAGGTAATGTTTGACTAGCGATAATCTATACGCTAAGTCGGTTGGTATTGCACTTCCATCTTCAATGGAGTGTCTGGGGTTTTGTAGATCACTTACGAAGTCGGTATTATCTTTACGACGATGTGTTAAACTCATGGTTCGGTGAGGTTCTTGTAGAAAACACAAGGTATAAAAATTAAAATAGTATATTCTTCTGAAGTTTTACATGATGAAGATCAGGTATGATCGTACAAGTCTTCTATGACGATAGCTTGATCGCTTCTGCCAATGATGATGGCTAATCCTATTCCTCTATATGATAAAGCTTAGGTAAAGAGGTACAGGTCTTCTAATGACGATAGCTAACTCTGTTCTTCTGTCTACCATCTCTGTTACAAGTTATGAAGGAACAGACAGTAGTTCGAACATATGAACATACATACAATGACATAGTTTCATACGAACACACAATCAAATGAGACACGCTACAGATCACGTAGGCGGTAGTTGTCTCAAGCAGGGAGCTTGGACTAATGTTTATAACAATTGAATGACTACAGGTGACGGCATGTCATCTTAGCCTACATACTTATTGTATACGTCATCTTTAGCGTCTCTAGTCTGATCACATTCCTGCAAGCAATCTGGTTGACCTCTTAGTTTTAGACTTTTATATATATGGACTAACATTCCATATTTTTATTATGTAAACACTTACATATATACGTATATATATGCATATGCGTAACTTATGAAATATCAAATAATAGTTACAAAAGCATGCAATTTTCCACACAAACATTTGTTTAATAAAAAACTCGGAGTGAGAAGTAACACTTATAATTCCTTAAAACGAAGATAAGTAAAATAATAAGAACAAAATAGGAGGATCAGTAGTCGTCCTGACGCACAGTGCGAGTCTTAAACCAGGTCTAAATATTATAAGTCAATACAATGCTATTCTTTCGTAAAAACAGATTTACAACAAATGGTCGAAATTCATACACGCAAAAAAAATGTATACCACTTTCTGAAATCGGTGCGAATCCAGAATTGTTGATTAAATATTCATTCTTACAGTGCATGAAGATTAAAAGCATGGAAACGTGTAGCAGTTATCATAATTTACGTCACATTAATTACAACTATAAAAGTACCAATGAAAGGGAGAAACGGAATACATATGCCTATACTGAGAGATGAAATAGTCACATGGTATGGTAATAATCCATATGGAATACTATGAGTAAACAGGATCTAAATACTTTTTTACGGTTTAATAAAAAAAAAATGGCTGAAAATCAGCAAAAATGGTTAAGAATACTAAAAAAATACGATTTTTCATTAACATTTTTTAAAATAAACTTAAGAAAAAGAAACGAATGTCCAATTCAGCACTGAGAAAGTGAGATGGACTAATAACGAAAAAGGAAGAAACAACAGCAAATACCAATCAAACCAAATGAAAGAAAGCGAAACACATCATGAAAAGAGAGACAGAAAAAAGACAGTGACAATATCTTATCATTCCAGAGATCGCCTACGAAACCAGAACGATACAGTGAAATGGCCAAACTTCATTCCATTTCCAAAGTTTTGACATCCTTGAATAAATAATGAATTTACGGGCGGGAAAAAGATGGAAAAATAAGAAAACATCTTATTAAAAGGCAATGACAGCATAACGAGGTGAAACCAGAGATTCAGAGAAAAATATCATACACAAGACAAAGAAATGGAATAAAACTGAAAAAAACAAAAAGAATATAAAACTGAGAAAAAGTTAACAGTCAATATAGCACTTTTTAAAAAATAGCGCAAGAATGACATATAAAAAAAAGAGAAATTTTGCGCAAAGTTGAGCAATATCGTTTTACAGCGAGGAGCAGTTATCAATGTTAAGAAAAAAGGAATAAGAATACTAAGGGAAAATATTCGTAAAACAGCAACAAACATAATATGCAAAAACTTAAAAAAACTCATAGAGGTCAACACAAATACAAACAGAAAAATTAACGGAAATGAGCGAAGTGGAGGGAAAGGTGGGGGAGGCTCTAGGGAGGGGAGGGAGTGTACACCCCTGTTTACACCCCGGGACGTATCCTCACACTGCACCACACCACTATCAATGCCGCAGAGCTTTTGGGGCTGACGTCTGTTCTTATGCTTACAACTCACGACAAGAGAGAGGAGAGAGAGAGAGAGAGAGAGAGAGAGAGAGAGAAATTTACTTCCAAATACTTCTGCATATTATGTATATATATATATATATATATATATATATATATATATATATATATATATATATATGTGCGTGTGTGTGTGTGTGTGTGTGTGTGTGTGTGTACATATATGCATATATACTATATACGTGTGTGTATGTATATGTTTAAGAAACAGCAAGGAATTGCAAGATTAGTGCCTCTGCCTTCCATATTCTAATACCACTCCCTCAACAAACGAGCTACTATTTGGCGGTAATATTTTTGTTTCTGCATAATATGCAACTGAGTAATAATTAAATAAAACCTTATTACTTTTGAGAGAGAGAGAGAGAGAGAGAGAGAGAACGGAAGGGAGAGAGAGGGGAACGAGGGGCGATGCAGAGAGAGAAGAGATGCGGTGGGAGGGGTACTCAGAATTTATCGTCGAGATAAGCGCTATGTGGCATTATCATGTAAGTTAAACCAGACATCTGCGTTTCCTGCTGCAAACACTCTGAAAAATCATCAGGGAGTATTTTTTCCGTTGCTAATGACGAAAATTAAAGGAGTGAAGAAATACTGGCCTAAATTTACTCCCCGAATAAGTTATCTAAGAAAAATAGGCCGGCGCTAACTTCATAAAATAAAATACATAAAAATGATCGGTTATATTCTTGACCTTTTTAAAACATACGTACAAGGTCCTCATTTTTACACAGTTTAGACTAATCTACGATAATCTTAAAGTCAGAAGTTTAATAGGTAAAACGCAGTTCACTTCCCCAAGATTTTCTACAATACTACTAATAATAATGTATAGGTTCATAATGCATCAAAGTACATGTAGTATATGCAGCATACTACAGTCAACAAAATCCAGTATAATACAGATAAGAAGCGTGACGGTGCGTGTACATATGCATATAATTGTGTCAGTATGAAGGAATATGGATGAGGCTGCTTATGTATCGTTCCTTGTTTTCAAATGTGGTGAGTCCTTCCACAGACTTCACTCCAACAGTCAGCCGATGTTAAAGATTTCACGACAACGACGGCCATTGTCCGGCGTCGTTTCGAGCTCCCGAGGAGACCAATGTATGCCAGTCACTTTATGGCTGGTGGCTGCTTTGTTTCATGACGAAACTCGCCAGATTTCAAGGACAGACTGACAAGAACACCCAGAAGCATGTTTTCTTTGCCATCACTTCTTACAGATAGTATGTAATATAAAATTTAGGCCAAAAGGAGACCTCTGGGACTTATGAGGTTATTCAGCACTGAAAGGAAATTGAGAGTAAAAAAGGTTTAAGAGGAGTAACATGAAACAAACCTCGCAGTTGCACTATGAAACAACTGTTAGGAGAGAGTGGACGGAAGGAAGGAAGCAAGAGAATATGAACGTTCGGCGGCACGGCAAAGGGGATGAAGGAGGTTGCAGCTAGAGGCCGAAGTGACTCTGCAAAGAACCTCAAGTAATGCCTACAGTGCACCAAGTGAGATGCACTGACGGCACTACCGCCAACCGCCCCCCCCCCCCCCCCCCCCCCCCCCCCACTTCCCTCCCAACTCCTTAGGGGGTTCTTACTAATAGTGACACGAACATAACTTCCGTCCTCTTTGAATTATTCGTTGTATAGTTATCAACTGCTACACTATAATTCAAGACGTAAACAAAATCTAGGCGCGCTTTGTGTTCCAGTGATACTTCGCTTCACGTTTACATATTCTGTAACTAAGCATAAGAGCGGCAATTTGAGTAAAATCAATGCTATATTGTTAGAGGTATGACTCACTCAAATAACATACTCCATAAATGATCAAACTTCATGGTAAATAAACATTCTGGAAACTTTTTATTTTCTTATTTTTCAGTTTTGGGACACCTTTCCATTCTTCTTTTGTGTTCCCAGAACTCAGTGATTTTCTCGAATTTGAAAGAAACTGCTGCCAACAAAGACTTGTGCGGAGAAATCACTTTTCTCTCATTTTGACGAGCGAGACACCGGCTGTTTTCAATCCTATAACAACCAGAACTCGGAAAAACCCTCATACCTCGAAATCTCTATAATTCAAGAGGCACAAAATTAATTGAATGGTAATGGGAGTGAAAGATTGGACATTCAAGTAAAAAAAAAAAAAAAAAAAAAAAACGGGTAGCGCTGCTGCTGATGGCGAACTGCAAGCTTTGGTAAATTAGGAATATTTCACGGCAAAAACTGTCCTTTTAACACAAAAAGTAATAAATGAAAATAATGAGAACAATTCAGAAGTGAAACCAGTAACAATCACAGAGTAACTATAAATGAAGTATTTTGGTCATATAAAATCCAATATCTGAACCTCGTCAAGATAATAAAAGGTACAAGGAAGACAGGCCTCGGAGAAATGAAGAGGTAAGAAAAACCCGGGTCTCATAACACGTCTGAGAAGAAAATAAGTGGGAAGACATAAAATGGGGTTGCGTAAAGGGAACGTTAAAATAAGGCTTCTCACATGGGAGAACCCGGCTGCTAATGGATATGCACCAGCAGGAAAAAATAGACCTCACTGAAAGGGATAGAAAATGTACAGTGAGAAATGATGAAACATGTATTATATATAAATACTAATATATATATATGTAAATATATTATATATTATATATAATATAATATTATATAATATAATAATATATTATATAATATTATAATATCTAGTAAGTTAATCGCGGTAGTGCCTAACAAAAACTGCAAGTCACTATTACAGTCATACTTTAACATATGTATATGTATATATTTATGTGTATATACATACATAAATATATAACATTTACGCTCAAGTGTGAGCGCGCAAGCACATCAAGGTGTCTGCCTATGCTTCAAATCAATTTGAGAAGCCCTGACATTGACCTTGCTCTAGTTTCAGTAATTCCAAGAAGTCCCTGATAGCAAGCAACAAGGTCTCACTTTCATGCATGCAATCACGAAGATTGACGCCAATTCAATGCACAGCGACTGATCGATTGCGAGTCTCACATATAATAGCACCCAACCACCTCACATTACTGTGACAGGAATGAGACTCAACTCGAAGGTTAAAAATTCTGCACAATATTGACAGATTAGGCAGACAGATGAACAGATACATAAATATTATAATAATATTGTCGCTAAAGAACTTTCTTCCAGAGAGGAGGCTCTCGGAAAAATAATTTAGCCTTTGCTCACAGAATCTATTCCATCTAATACATAAAACGCATATACAATACTATTTACATGTGGTACATCGCTTACGGCAGATAGTGCCCTATATATATCTTGAACTCATGTTTGAGTTTGAAGAGTAAATTAAAGTACTCAAATGTGATTAAGTTCCTCTCTACCATAAGAAATTACGTGCGGCTACCTCAAGGCAATCTATTTTCTCACGACACTATGATAAAAAATATAAAAATACTTTCAAATTACGTCATAACATTGTCCGAAAATTCTGACTTTGGCTCGGTCATCGGCTCATCATTAGTTAATTATCATCTATGAATTTTATCCAATAATCTACGTGACCTTCCCTGCAAATCTTCCTCGCTCCCAATTATGCCTTTTCAATTTTGAAAGCTAATGCTATTCTATATCATGAATAACATTTTCCTGTATATTAATATAAAATCCTGAAATTCTCATAATATTCTGGAATTAACGATATTATCAATGATAACTATATTCTAATTTTTTTTTTAAATCTCGACAAATATGCAAATTCTTCAAGACGTCGTCTTAAAATATATTGTCAATATTTCCCAAAAGTCAAACCATTTTCCCTCAAACTTTTAAATCCTTTGTGGTAATATTTACTGTCCATTAAAAAAAAAAATCTCTGTACCATAAATTACAAAAATCATCCAAACTTCCGTGAAATCTGTTTGACTTTTCCCAAATCTTGGTTCCAACCTCAGGTAAACTGAGAACGATAATTACTTCGATTAATTCCACTTGCTCGCCTGTCCACTAATTACCGGTATATAAGATAAGATGCTGGGGGTTAAAATTGGGTCTATACAATTATCGCTTTGCCTATATCAATTGAATACATCATAAAATCCTTAAGGATAAATCTAAAATATGCTAAATTTTAACAAACATTTATGTATCCATATGTGCATTTACATATACAAGCAAGTGTACATACACAAATACAAATGTATATTATATTGTATGAATGTATATATGATACACACACGACACACTTATATATATATGTGTGTGTGTGTGTGTCAAAGAGAGAGAGAGAGAGAGAGAGAGAGAGAGAGAACACAGCAACAAAGCGCCGCATCCATTCCATATTTTTCGTGGCGGCATTTCCCTTTTTCTTCGCTCCTGTTATTTCATTTCGCCCGTGGGATCTATCGGAACATTATCTTTGGTCTGGATGTGGAGGCACACCTGGCAAATACCCGTATCGTCAGCGCCCTAAAGCGCTCGTAAAAAGAAGCATTTGTTTTCGAAGTTCGCTCGCTCCCGGGACCGGTGCAAGGTGTTCGAAATTGTTCTCACAGTATGGCGCTTATGGGACCTTTCGGGTCTTCCATATGTGTGTTGTTTTGTGGAGGCGTTCACTGCAACTCGGAAATTCGTAATATTGCTTCAAAGAGCAGTTTAATTTGGGTGTTATGGCCTTGTATTTCTTCAAGTAACAAAATGCAGGTTGAAATTATATTTAAATAATATTATTATTCAGACTGTAAAAGAGAGATATAAAGATATACTGAAAGCAATACCTCATGCTCTCAAAAACATAATAAAAAAATAATTTACTGCATAAAGTATTTAGACTCCTCCTCATGCTTCCACCATTTCATAAGGAAAAAAAATTTCATAGTACCAAGCCTCAATAGATTTAGAGAAATAAATCCACACCAATGTAACTCTACGAATATATATATATAGATATATACATATATTATATATTATATATATATATATATATATATATATCTAATTTGAGGAGGAGAATCGTACAGATCTCGAAAGGCCGCAACATAGTTTAATTTGTAAATATATACGTGTACAGTTACATTAATGTGGAGCATTTCCCCACTTCCACGATTATCAGCCCCAGTACAAAGCCGTAGCCAAGAATGACAGTGAAACAGCTGTCTCTCCGAAGGACGGAGAGCGGCATCGCCTACTGCCGCGTAGGGGAGACCCTTGACACCAGTGTGTTATAATCACGAAAGAGCATAATCCATCTCAACTTCCAGTCACGCTCTACTTCCATCGAAAAGTCAGGCATGCGCACAAGGAAGACACGTCCGAAACCGCGCACGCTAGCGGCATATGTCTTAAACTTTGCAAAAGAAACTTATGTGCATGAAATCTTGTACAAAAGAGATATGCGGTTATAACTACTACATGCAAGACAGGCATGCTTCTGTAAACTACGTCAAGGAGAGAATATACCGCACACTCTGCATAAAAGGTTTTTTGAAAATCTTCCGTTCAACATTCAGAATTCCTTTGCAAAACGAATTTCTTCAGACCACGCAAGTATATAATAAACTTTCGTGTAGAAAATCAAAACTGCCAAGACGATATTAAGTAAAATCAACTGAGAACCAGAGGAAATTTTTAAGTAATAATTTAAAGTAAAGTGACTTAATACCTACCCCAACAAAAATGAGAGCCCAAATAGCACTACAAGATATAATGGTCCAAAAGTAAAATATATATATATATATATATATATATATATATATATATATATATATATATATATATATATATTAAATGAAAAAGGCTCAAAGCAAATGCTGATGATCACTAGCAATTAAAATGAAGTTCTTGCAAAACAATCAGCACATGGAAAAGAAGAGTTTTAATGTATGATTCAAAACAATGAATAAATAATTAAATACCAATTGTGAAAATAAGGAAAATCAAAAGTATAATTCGAGACTAAAATGGTCGGATTTATTCAAAAGTAAAACTTTAATAAGATACTAGTTTGCAAGCGCCTTGCAATAGTTCTTTAACACTTGACCTGTTAACTGCGATAATAACTTTCCATCCTCTTCTGTCTCTAAATTAAAATATAACGTTTCTGTGAGTGTGTGTGAAACGAGAGAGAGAGAGAGAGAGAGAGAGAGAGAGAGAGAGAGAGAGAGAGAGAATTGTCTCCTTAAATTACATAATTTTTTCTAGTTTAAAAGTGGATTAAAAAAAACTGTCGCTAAACAAGCCATCCGAATTCAAGCACGAGTTCACAACGAGGGAAATCTTGAGGCCCTTTCCATTTACCACGACATTAGGAAGGGTTATCCGCCGAGTTCGAGTGCTTCACAGAATTCATGTACGACAGGTACAGGTATATTCCAGAGGAGGAGCTGGGGGGCGTTTACACATACGAAAAGAAAAGGAGGCGCTTGGGGACATTCTCGCTGAACGTGAAAAGGGGAAATGGATACCTGGTGTACTGAAACTGGAAATAGGATGGCTACTCTCACGCTAAGATTGAATAGTTTGGCAACATGAACACAACAGTCTGATACAATGTGAACATGAATAACCTAACCAAATTGATAATTGTATTATTATCATTATCAAACAAAATCTAAAAATATTAATATAGAACCGCCTAAAAGCCATTAACATTAGAAGCTCGCATCTACATAAGTGACCAATACCGGAGAAGCATTACAAATAAAATACGAGAAGAATACAGACGAGCTTACATACAGATAAATATACACGTGCATGTGCATCAAGAACAAACTTGTGCAATGAAGATAAGAGCGCATGGTGCAGTAAATCGCTGTCACAGCTTCTCTCAAACTTCTGAACATACGAATCAATAACACTGTCGGGAGGAACATGCCTAAGAGAATGAAAGATCTCGGGTGATGAGCGGTATGGTACAGCGGCATCTGAATGAGAATGCAGTCCTCCTGCAAAACGACTTGCATATTTCATCTGGAGGCGCAGGGAATAGAAAAGATAATGGAAGCTCACTGCTAATACATTTAACGGAAGATGGTCAAAGGGATATCTTCTTGCGTCTATTATTTCAATCTTAAGAGCTATTCTTAGCAACGCGAAACAGCCCAAATATATATATTACATAGATATAATAGTATATATATATATATATAATATATATAACATATTATATATACTAGATAATAAATAATATATTATATATATATAGATATATATATATAGAGATATGATGTCAGTATGTATGTATGTATGTGTGTGCGTGCGTATGTGTGTGATTTCTATACTGTTCGTTTAAAAGATCCAAAACACGTAACAATATTAAAAATAAAATTTCGACAGATATAGTGGCAAATTGTACGAATGATTCCTTGCTAAAACATCATGCGATGTCAAAATGGCTGCTTTAAAGTACGGTGTTGCCCGTGATTAGAACATCGAAATATGGAAACCATATTTTCAAAGGGGCAGAAACGCAAAATACACCTTGATATATTAGACACAAACACCTTCAAACACACACATATATATATATATATATATATATATATATATATATATATATATATATATATATATATATATATATATATATGTATATATGTGTGTACAAATACACACACACACACACACACACACATATATATATATATATACATATATATATGTATATATATATATATATGTGTGTGTGTGTGTGTGTGTGTGTGTGTGTGTGAGTGTGTGTGTGTGTGTGTGTGTGTGCAGTGACCAATTTTACAAGAGAGAGAGAGAGAGTTAATACAAAACTCGCAACATGCTTGAATGTCCAAAACGAAGGGTAAACATGCCTTGGGCAAGAGACTTTCAAAATGCGACCATCTGACTCCAATAAACTAGGTCCATATTTGAAAACGAAATCAACTGCAGCGCTGGTGTCCCCAAGAGCAGCCAGCCGTGGACTAATTACTTCTCTTTTCTTCGAAAGGTCAGGAGAGAGAGAGAGAGAGAGAGAGAGAGAGAGAGAGAGAGAGAGAGAGAGAGAGAGAGAGATCTGCGAATGTATATGAACATGCAGGTTAAACAATGGTTTAAAAACAATTAATGAGAGAGTGTTCAATGCAAATGTACTTAATCAGGAATACAAATAAACACTATGTAGACACAAGCTGAGAGAGAGAGAGAGAGAGAGAGAGATCTGCGAATATAATACGAACATGCAGGAGGCAAGACAATAGTTTAGAGGTAATGAGAAAGAGAAATATTATTACAAATCCACATAAAGAGGAAAACAAGCAAACACTATGAGGACATAATCTCAGAGAGAGAGAGAGAGAGAGAGAGAGAGAGAGAGGACTTCTGAAGGAGTTGGTTAACAATACCCACTTGATGGCAGCTCCTATAAGCTTTCTGTTGACTTAGCGAAGTCATTCTAATTTACATAAACTGCTTCAGTTACGAAGCAAAAGCAAAGCCAGGCTCATCACATTAGCAGTTGAAGACGTGGGTGGCAACGGAAGGCACATGGTGACCACGAAATAAAGCTTTCAAGTCTATGCAATAGACCACTCCCAAGAGCGAGGGTCCAATGTAGTGTGTGTGTGTGTGTGTGTGTGTGTGTGTGTGTGTGTGTGTGTGTGTGTATCCTTAAAATAACCTTTTCCAGTTAATTTACTGAGGTTACATTATCAGTAAGATTAATCAGCACCTTTGGTTTGTGTACAGATATCAGAACCATTGTGTACCATGGGCATTTTATCTTATGAAGAGGATGGCACCAGTAGGCATTAGACTTCCGGTTTCTCAAGAGGCCTAGAGATGCCCCAGTAAGCAGAACTGTAATGTTAAGCAAGGGTAAATCCGTTGATTGTATAGGAAAGATATAAAACAGAAAATTAAAATTTTGTTTACTTTTGAAGTAACTTGCTTATTCACTTGTGTAACTTTTAACGACGTACTTTTTTTTTTATTAAAGGAAGTTTTATTTAAATATATCTTTATTTGGCAAATAAAACTACTTAACGTTTCATTACTTTTCTTGTAGCTGACACATGCTTTATTCTGCCTCCTGTGTTATCCGATATTTAAATGAAGATTTGTGATAACCAAACTGCTACCCGTTTTGCTGTTGAATCGCCGGGAAAGCTAAATAATCTTGTACAAAAATTAAATTTACCTTAGAGAAGGAAAATAATGGTCACTACGCAAGTTAATAGCATTACTAGCGTTAATTGTATGTACATAATACACATGTTGTCTAATACGGGTGTCCAATAAAACACTCACAAGTACATGGCATCTAGTAAACAACTTTAACCATATAATCGGTGCTAATAATATTAAGTGCACGTCAAACATAGTCCTTAGAGCTGATTGCATAATCTTATTAAGTCACAAGGAAAAGAAATGATTATAAAGTTCTCATTCGTACATTTGTTATATGTTTGGAATGAATATAATTTTCAGTTTCCGTATATAGGGGCAAAATGTTCATTAGCATCAGCCCGAAACCAGATACCACGTTCTTGTGAAAAAGTTTTCTTGGGCAACCGTATTCTTTAGGTTAAAATAATAGTGGTCACGTAATTAATATGTATGGTGACGAAAATATTGATATAATACATTGGAATGAGATAGTAATCAACGGATGGAATATAAGTGCGCGTTCAAAATAGCCGCGAAAACCATCTTTATAGCAATTTCGAAATTCTTAAGAGAGGCCCAGTCTTTCTACACATTATGTAAAGACAGTGTAAAATTGACAAGGACCTCTTTTATTTTCCCGCCATCATAAAGTATTTATTTTTTATTGTTCGCCCTTTATATTCTTACATTTGCAGTTAATAAAAGCTCTTGAAAAGGGTCGGTGGAAGCTAAAGCGGTAGATTAACGTATATCAATGCCCTCACTATCCATTCCCCGTGGCGTTAATGGTAGACTTCAACATATTAGAATTAATGGTACACTCCATCGTATTTGTGAAAGTGAAGGTTATAACTTCATAAACGTTAATCAATAAATATATTCTTCTATCGAATTCACTACACTTTGGGAGTAACTTGCACCCAATAAGAATTAGAATTAATGATTGCTTCTTCTCAGGCCACGATTCCAACTGTGGCCGCTGGTTTAGGAACATGAACAGGCGGCCAATCGGCCTACTAGATGAGATATAAGTTGATTTCGAGTATGTCGTCCATATTCCTGTCGAATTCAGGTTCTGAATATATATCCTATTATATATATATATATATATATATATATATATATATATATATATATATATATATAATATATATATATATATATATACGTAGTATATATACACATACATGTGTGTGAGTTTGCGCGCTGGTAAATGTGCCTGTCTAAGTGAATATGTCTGCCTGCATATATATATATATATATATATATATATATATATATATATATATATATATATATATATATATACACAGACACACGTTATATTATTTACTCGTCCTAAAAGAGATAACAGGAACCAGACAAAAGCTTCTATTTCGTGAACACTCTACGGATATTCCACACATGATTAACTTACACTTCTCGCTGTTTTCATCAATTTCATTCACATGAATTTAACTTACAGTTACTTCTCGCTGTTCATCAATTTCATTCACATAAAGTGAATGACGACATGACAGATCACAGCGCTCAGTTCGATGAAAATTTAAACTTGCTTTGACAGCTGTTTCGAAACTCTGACGTTATCTAATGAATTGGTAAATGGAACTTGCCCAACTAGTGTACTGCACACCGCCTCATCAGAGTTATAGGCGAACAAGACAATATGTGTTCAAGGAAAAGGCTTTCAAAAATTCACAGAGGAAATTATACACATAACCACAGTGACAGTATACGTCTGCATTAAACAAAGCTTCTACTACTGCTCTCTCTCTCTCTCTCTCTCTCTCTCTCTCTTCTCCTCCCTCTCTTTCTGGATCTCAAACAGTACTGTTCTCTCTTCTCTCTCTCTCTCTCTCTCTCTCTCTCTCTCTCTCTCTCTCTCTCTCTGGAATTTCAATAGAAAGGTTACTGTTCTCTCTCTCTCTCTCCTCTCTCCTCTCTCTCCTCGAATCTCAATACAAGATACTGTTCTCCTCTCTCTCTCTCTCTTCTCGCTCTCTCTTCTCTCTCTCTCTCTCTCTTGGAACTCAATAGGAAGATACGGCTCTCTCTCTCTTTTCCCTCAGAATCTCTAAGGAGCTCTCTCCTCTCTCTCTCTCTATCTCCTCTCCTCCTCTCTCTCTCTCTGGAATCTCAATAGAAGAATAGAAGATACTGTTCTCTCTCTCTCTCTCTTCCTCCCTCTCTCTCTCTCTCTCAGGAATCTCAATAGAGGATACTGTTCTCTCTCTCTCTCTCTCTCTCTCTGAAGGGATCTCAATAGAACCCTTCTCTCTCCTCTACTCTCTCTCTACTCTCTCTGCTCTCTCTCTCTCTCTCTCTCTCTCATAAAAAAATGGACAGGAAAATGTAGTGGAAGGCTTTATAACATGGAGGGTTATTGACACCAACTGACGCGCTGACGTCAAGGTTGATAATGTGCAGTTTGTTGTCACTGGAGCTCGAGCCCTGAAAAAGGCAAGTTAATTACCCTAGCAAATCGGTTTCCCATCAGGCGCATACGAAGGAAATTACGTGGTACGTAAGTCGATTCCCATGCTTGTGTTGAAGTAAATGTTACCCATACTCAAGTAAATGGATAGCAAGGTACGACAGCATATTTCAAGAGTAGTGTATATAATGGCACACACACACACACACACACACACACACACATATATAGAATATATATATATATTATATATAGCTATATATATATATATATATGAAGAAGAGAGAGATGAAGAGGAGAGATAGAGATGAAATGATCGAGAGGAGATGAGACCCGAGAGATGAGAGAGAGAGAGATGAGCACTTACAAATACAGCTGGATCCTTTAGAATCGCATAGGGCAAAAAGCACTGAAAGTTGAATTACTGCAACCATGAAAAGCTCGCTAATAAAAATGGAATGTAGAAATACAAAAATCTATTTGTTCTAATTCTCGTCCTACTTCAGCGACCTGGCCCAGTCAATAACCTCCATAGCTTTTGGTTGTTTATTGATTAATCCTTTCTCAACGAAAATGACTAGAACTTTTCTTTCAAAACTTATTCAGCATAGTTGAACATTTTACACAATCTGAATTTCTAAAATTTTTACTGAAAGACTCGACTACATTATTACTAAATCTTCTTCTTCCTTGTTGTACAAGTCTAATAAACTCAAATCACCACAACGCATAACTTCCACCACATGTTTCCCCCGACGAAATCCACTCCACATTTTCCTCCTAAATTTTCCCGCGCTCTCTCTCTCTCTCTCTCTGTCTATTTCTCCCCTTTTCCTTGATTCTCCTTACTTCTCTAGTGCTCGCAACTCCCTCCCTCCAACTCCACCATCCCCCCTCCCCTACCTCCACATCTTCCACAAACCATGTGGGTGTCCTATTGGTGCAGATCAATACTGGGGGACGGAGCGCTGACCCCCTCGGCTCCTTCACTCCTAAGACTCCCACTTACCCTTCCCCAGCTGTTCACTCCCCCCCACCCCCCTTCTTCCCTTCCTGTGACCCCAGTAGCCATTGCCGCCCCCCCTTCCCCCAACTAACACCACTACCCACCCATTCCTAACTCAGCAACCCAGCCATCAAGGTCGCAGTCTATGGCGTGTTAAAGGCCTATACTACTATTCATTTCACTCAACCTTGACCCTTTTAGTGTGCAGTATGTTCGTTTGTGCGTTAATTTCCAAATAAAGGCACCTCACGAATCAATAGCGCTTTCAACACGCTTGGCGTTGAAGTTCTGTATTTGCTTTAGCCCCCGAGAAGCGATTCTTTTATTGCTAGTCTGTATTTATTGTAAAGACCTAAAATGTATTGCGGGAAATGTGTCCAACACTACATTTTCAACACCACACACACACACACACACTCACAAACGTGCATTCATACATGTGCAACCAAATAAAAAACAAACAAACAAACACAAACTCTCCATCTTTTGACAGACCACCAGCTGTATATCACGGCCACTGCAGTCTAGTGGTTACTTAGCCGTAGAAAAGGAGGAAACAATATCCAACTTCTCGAGAGCGCGTCGGCCACTTCTCCTACTCGCAGTGGTGGTGGTTGGGCTCCGCTCTCAACGGATGGCGCCACCGTCTCGACTTACCTGTTAAATGAGAAAAAGGAATGGTTACTACTCCATATGGACTTCGTATGTAATCATATTATTATATATCTATATGATAAGCATCTGAGACAGCCACGGAAAAAAATCTGTATAATTTTTCATATAATTTTTGGACTACTAAACGCATTACTATGTATATTTAATAAATTATGAAACATTTATTATTTGAATAAATCCATGGAATTTTAACCTTACAAGAGCCTACGGTGTTCATTTATAAAATGTATCACAAAATTAACAGAACTTTATGGTAAGAAAGAAAAATCAGGTAACGTATGAAAGAGATTCAGTTACGAAACGGAAAATCCTTTCTTTCTATCCTTAACTGATACGTTGCGTCAAGAAGAATTACCAGGAATTTGGAATTATCTTGGAAATCTTAAAAGATATGAAACGACTGCATAGACGAAAGCAAACAAACCATGATGGGGAAAATATTTCTCCAGTTCATTCATTTGTGTATGCTTGTCAAATGGTCAAAACTAGCATGAGCATACTGACTACAATTCATATTTTAATACCAAATTTTTGGTGGCAGAAAAAATTAGAATAAATAAAAGCAAATTGGGATAATTCTACCAAATTCTGTCATAAACCGCAAAGTGATGTAAGGCAAGTGTAACGAACGGGAAAAGAAAATAAAAAATGGAAAAATTCATTATCTTTAAAACAGTACTACGCATCCATATCATTGCACTTAATCCTATCTACACAGAAGACCATCCTCGCCGTGAGCGTCCTCAGACGACGATAAACACAAAAAGAGGGGAAACTTTAACAAATGTGTTCGCGAACGTGTTTGTATAATGGAGGGACAACTCCTCTGGAGATCTGGGTAAACACGAGGGATATTTATCTTCTCTTCATTATGGCAGCACGGTCGAGAGATGGAGCGTAGAGAAGCCGATAAAAATGGGAAGAAGACCAATTTGGGAAGTGAAATACCGGAATAACTATTGCAGTTATTTGAGAAGTGTGTTGAAATATTCGATGGGAAATCAACAGAATGTTTAAAGTGTCCGTGTGTGTGTGTGCGTATATACATATATATATAATATATATATATATATATATATATATATATATATGACTGGTAAAAGTGTTCCTGTAACAACAGAATTCCAACAATAAAATAAAAATTCCCCACCTGGAGACGATTAAGAGAGTAACTCACACCCTTGGGAAATCCAACCCTTTTGCATTTACCTACCCAAATACCTTAGCCAAATCCCTGATTAACGTCCAACAAAAGACATCGCCCAAAGACTCTGGGGTATATGAGATCCCATGCCAGGACTGTGACCAATCTTACATCGGATTTACAGGTAAATCACTTCCCCAGAGATTAATACAACACAAACGGTCAGTTAGGTATGGACAACAGAACTCGGCTATTTTCAATCATATAAATGAACATAACCATAGAATAAACTGGAATATGTCACGTGTAATTTATAGCAGCAACTGCCGGTACAAGAGTCAAATGATGGAATCGGCCTTAATAAAAGAGAAGCAGGTAATGAACATCTCAAAAGGGAATTGGACATCGGACATCGTCGACGCAGTGTTCATTCAACCAACGCCCTTAAGAAGATTAAAGGAAGATTATCAGCGGGGGTGACCTAAATTGGCTTACTTGTGGACGAATCTCTTGGTATAAATACCACCTTTTCTGTAAACTTTTCTCAATTCATATACCTGAAGAGAGAGACAGCAGTCTCTGAAATATAGTATCTTTTCTCTCTACATTTTGGTGTTTTTATGGGCTCCTTTTATTAGATATATTATATATATATCTATATATATATATTATAATATATATTAGATATATATATATATATATATATATTTATATATATATAGTATATATATATATATACATACATATACATACATACATACATATACATACATTCATACATACATACATACATACATATATATATATACATACACACACCCATATATGAAATCCCGAAGGCCACACGCCAGAGCTATGCAAACAGAAGATAAGAACAAATAACTGGAACACAAAAAAAGAAAATTTCTTTGTGCCAAGATAGCTTCAAACCAGAGGTAACGAGAATTGGAAGCGTCTTTCTATTACTATTCCAATAAGAATGTGAAAATTCCGTTATAAGCCTTAAGATTTGAAACGGGAGATGAATAAAGAAAATACATAATGCACAATTTCAAAATGACGTTAGTCCAAAGCTCTTAGGTAGTGCACGACCACATGGATAGACCTTGTTTTTGCGAATACCGATGTCAGTTGAGGCGATATATCTTAAGAGCTGAAGTCGAATGGTACCTACATGATTAGTTTTTATTGAGATATTTTATGTACTGGTCACAGGCAACAGACCTACTCACCTACACAAGAACAACAGTGGAAAAAATGGACTCTTCAACTTCTTGATTTCTTGAAATTTTCGGATAAGTTTCCCGTTGAAACCCCTGAACCGAAATGCAAGAAATGAATAAAGAAATTTTATGCCCCTGTCGAGTTTCGAATTAACATTAGAGGTATTCAATTCCTTTGCCTTTATCCACCAGAAGGATAAAAGATGACCTCGGCTCATATGTCCTGCGCATAAAATCTTCCAGTAAAAGTGCTGTCACGGAATTAAAACGTGATATAAAACATACGAAGAGTATATGGCCACGGAGAAGGAGAAAAAAAAAATCACGAAGTATAAGATTTCTCGCCTCTTCTAGATCTAAGAGATTTCAGTCAAGCTACAGGTTACTTGAGAATGCCTTTGAATAAAGGCGAAGAATCTTGCACTCCGTTGATCCACGTTTCTCGTGGTCTCAGTGTTATTTTTTCGTTAAATACTTTGCAAAGGGGTCAGAGATGTGTATTTCTGATGATAGAAGTTCACTCTCGACGTGGTTAGGAAGTCACGTAAAGCCGTTGGTCACGTTGCTGAATAACCACTGGTTCCATGCAACGTAAAAAACACCATACACACAAAAAATCTTTCCAAATCACATACTAATACTAAAGGTGACGTAAATGACAATACCGTTAATCGTTTTCTGAACTATGCAAATACAATGGCCAAACAAAATTTACGAAATATATATATATATAATTCTTCTCGGCGGCTCTGTGAATAAGTGCGAGGTTTGTAAAACGTCCTCTCTCTGTTCCTTGAAACAATTTCCACCGGGTTCCGCAGGAGACCTTCCCAAATATATTGGACAATTTTGAGAAGTTCACACTTCATTATTTTTCGTTGTATTTGTATCGTTTTGGTGAATGCGGCCAGATTTCACTTATATCGGCTAAAATCTAAAGCTATTATCAGGTAATTATCAGAGTGAATATTGGTGCACTTCGTTGCAGAGTAGAATTCTAATTAAAACAGGTATACGTCTGTATGAACCAAAATACGCTCCTTTTCATGGCGATGCATGGGGGACAGACAGCTTAAGATTCATTCTGTTCAAAACTGATAGAGTCCAAATTTGTTCGCTCGTATCCTAATCAATTCAATAGTATCAGTAGGAAGAACGATTTCTAAATAATTAAGAAATCAACATACGCACCACACACACACACGCACACAACACACACACACACATACACACCACACACACACACACACACACACACATATATATATATATATATATATATATATATATATATATATATTATTATATATATATATAGAGAGAGAGAGAGAGAGAGAGAGAGAGAGAGAGAGAGAGAGAGAGAGAGGAGAGATTATAGGTAAATCTGTATATATATATATATATATATATATATATATATATATATATATATATATATATATATATATATATATATATATATATATATATATATATATATATATATATATATATATATATATATATATATATATATATATATAATGCTCTCCTTAGGCACAGTTTTCCTCTCAATCAATTCTAATTAAATGCCAATAAACGAATGGCCTTTTCTGCTTTAAGGCAACATTCCTCCAGCCTCCTTCCTATACTTCTCCTTATCTTCAAGGTTGAAGCCCTAAAGGAAAAGACACAAGCTGCTGCTCCGTTGTTCTATTTATACTAACAGCTGTTTCACCCATTAACTTAAAGGCTGCCATTAGGGCTTCTACTAAATATCCACTCTGTACACTACATTCTAATGCATAGTAGAGTATGGTAAAATAAAATGAAATTGAAGAGGAGAAATGAAAAATAATAATGAACGAACAATCCCTACAAATCAGAAAAGGGAAAGAAATAATGCGTGGTTGGGATCTGACAGAGAATAGCATATAATTACCGAATTTCTTTTCCTTTCAGATGGTTAATTTCAAATTTTTCAATGATATAATAATAATAAAACAACAAACAACAATAACAATAATAATAATAATAATAATAATAATAATAATAATAATAATTAATAATAATAATAATAATAATAATAATAATAAATATCTGATTCTATCACGTCACATCGAAAATATTAGTTCATAGTGTGGGATTCCTCATTGCTAAAGACAAACAGTGCAAAAATTGTCAAAACAGGGAAGAATAAAAGAGTCTACGTAACTCTTTAATATATAAATATATATATATATATAATATATATATATATATATATATATATAGTATATATATATATATATTATCCCTAAACAAGAAAACCTGGAGGAAAGCGACAGTAATAAGGTAAACCCCTCATTTACCAGGTCATGTAGACCGGAGCTTTTCGC
>NC_087200.1:99368586-99378586 GCF_015104395.2 Macrobrachium nipponense | reverse complement strand
TCAACTGAAAACTATTAAAGGCTTTTTTAAACGTAACATTATATTCGCATTACGACATAGGTGGGTAGAGAGACAGCGAGGGGGAGCATACCATACCTGAAACATATCCATATCCAGACCAGTAACAAGAGGTTGCGACGGACGGGTCAGCTGGAATGAAATCAGCGAAGGCATTCCACAGGGCAGCCAACACACCACCAGGGGCCCAGAGATCCCGTAGGAGTTGAAGTTCTTCCAGTTGATAACGGTCTTGCCCTTCAAGCAAGTGTTTCACCTCCATCAGAATCCAAAGGAGGAGGTACAACATTCTTTTTGTCAGAAGGCGCCTGCACCTCCGACGAATGGCGACCAGGGCGGCCTGGTTCCTCTTGCTAGGCCAGTCCAAGAGGAACGCCCTTCTTCTTTGTGAGACAAAGTGGTCAGCTTATTTTACAAGGCCTCCGGTAGCATAACCAATACCCCTCCTTCAGCTGTACTGAACTGGGGGAGGCGCCAGCACCCCCTGATTGGGTACTACTACCTGGATATCCTCAATGAAAATTATTCGCCACTTGACCAATCTACAGCTTCCTGGGTATGGGGAGCCTTTACTGCCAGGCCCTAAGGGCGATTAGACGAAGGGCACGAGGGTTACTGCTTTAACAAATAAACCCGACGTGACAGGGTATCATGACGCCCTCGCTCACCCACCTCTCAGAAACAAAACAACTGAAAATGTTGATGGTTATGAAATCAAACCTCAGACGATGAAGCTGACGGAGGAGACGACGGTGGTGGTGAAATCCTTCTCGGCCCCTTGCAAAGGCCTCCATCAGGACACTTCTCACGACGTCCATTCCTCTTGCCTCGCCCTTAACGACACCGGCATTTTCAACAATCAAGTTAACATAACAAAAGAGTCTGTTTGTCAGCAAGTACCCATGTGATTATATAAGTGATGCTGGAGTTTGTTTGGAGGGCCCATCGGAGATCAAACTAAATACTGCAATGTACTACATCCTTTCTGCTTCCCCCTTTCCTATACGGAATGATTTCTACAAGAGAAGCACCCAGAAGCACTACATTAACACACACGACTACAGCCACACTGAAGCAACCACAGCTTTGGCTAACCACACACGCACACACACACACACACACACACACTCAGTGACTGCCCTTCTGTGCCCCCAGCTCCCCTCACCTACGATCATGTCGAGTGCCAAAGCTTTTAAGTCTGGTGCAGCAAAGGAAGGAGGAGGGGCGGAGCGAGTAAGAGAAGAAGGCGATGACAGCCTGCATAACTCCTCAGCCTATAACAGAAGAAATGGCCCGTCCCCCCCTTTCATAATAAAACAGAGAAGAGGCTGCTAATGAAGGAGGGCATACCTCGTAAGATGAAGAGCAAAAGTCATCATTCATGCCGAACATTTTCTCTAAACGCATATTCATTACTTACACATTCCGCATACCGGTGGGGAAAATAATCCCACGACCCACTGATACCCACGCCCCCTTCCTGCCAGGGAACCAACACTCCCAAACGCACTACCCACACCTTCGCTTCGTGCCAGCCATCACATGCGGTTCGCTTCTTTCCGCACGTTGCTTTCCCTCGTCTCATCAAACAGCAAAAAATAAACTGAGCGCCAATGACTGCCTGTATTCCTGCAGGTGTCATTTTCAAAGTCACCTGCCGCATGAATCACGATCAAGGTCACCTGCTGCAGTTTTTATGACCGATTACTTTTTACCTTAACCATTGACTAACTGATTGATTTATGAAATTTAGGATGTTAAACGAAGTATTGGGCAATTTCTTCTCTTCAGCTTCAGACAATGAAAAGAGGGAGTTGGAGTGGTTGGACAGCAGGAGAAAAAGACCCAGAAAATGAATGAAACGAAGTGACAAGGATCTAGAGGTGGAACTGGGAGAAACCCTAACAGTTGCATCAAGGAATAACAGTTAGAGAGGTTGCACAGGAAGACTGAAGAAAGGAAACGGGAATGGAGGTGAAGTAAAAGAATAAAAGAGTGGATACACCTAGGGGCCTACAGTGCACCACGCGAGTTGCACTGATGGCCTCACCACTACCCCTCTTCTTTGTTTGTGGGGGGGAAAGGGGGGGGGGGGGGGCGGATGTGGCGGCTTAGGTCGTCATGAACGGAGTGTAGCTTTGGGCTTAGAGGTGATCACTCTCTCGGGTAATTCAGGCTAAGGTTTTGGCAGCTACTTCTGTCAGGTGTCACAAGAAGAAGGAGGAGGAAGAAGAGTAATTTCCGGGAGCTGAAATGTCTCGCTTCGTGGACCGGGGCTATAATTAAAAACGCCTTCCTCTCTTCTCCACATGTCACATTACTAGGCACCACGACAGGTTTCTCCCAAATGTTTTAATAATTCACAAGGTATTCCTGAAAAAAGACATAATTAATAATTATGCCCATGCATACGTATTCTTCTGATTTCATGATAAAGGTATTAACAGCTAACTTTGAATTAATAATAATAATAATAATAATAATAATAATAATAATAATAATAATAATAATAATAATAATAATAATAATAATAATAATGAAACACAGTTTGTGATATAGAAATGAATTTTAAAAAAATAAACTTATTACAAAAAGCAAAAGACAATAGACACTTTCCCCTTGGCTGCATCTCGAATTTGTTTACAAAGGGAAAGACCCAAAGTAATGGCGGCACAGCTGTCATGGTAACCAAAAGAAACGAGAATGTTGCCATGATACCCCCCTGCCCCTTCCCCCGGCCTCCCATCGCCTAACTTCCCCTCGCAACCCATCCCCACCATTCCTCATGTCGTTTCCTATAATGAATTATCAAAATCTCTCTCTCTCTCTCTCTCTCTCTCTCTCTCTCTCTCTTTCACTTAAATCTCGAGATTTAAAACCTACAGAAAAAGTTTTCCATTTGACCAACCGGCTTCAAACAGATAAATAGAAGGAGTGAGGTACAGACAAATCTATTAATTCCTCTATATCACAACCCCAAAGATAATTCTCTCTTTTTTTACATCTTAGGTAAACGTGGGCTTATCTGCACAACCTGGAATCCACGACGTGACGGCAACCGAAAAAAAACTTTCAAAAGCTAGTAAAATCATAATAACTTTCACTTATCATATATACTGTAAAGCATTACTTATTTTGGGTACCACGTTACCAAAGCGTTGCCCGACGAAACAAAGATAATTATGATAATTCGTACAGTGATTTGAAGTGTGGCTATGCATAACGGGGAATCCTAACAATGTCAAGAAATGCAATTCGAGTCGAGTTCACCTGGCACCTAAATCTCCCACCTGCCACGCCGGAGATGGAAACCGGGCCCCGTCCCGAGATTTAAGACGCTGACTGTACGGACGCCTTGACCTCCATAAATTGAAAGATCTAACCAATTAATTTGCTTCTTACGAAAATACATTTATACTTGCTCAGTAATCTCTCTATTCTTTTAAGTATACTCCGTATTCCCTTGCTTATATTTACGTTTGGCAAGAACTCAAGTTACAATCTCGACATAAATCGCAAGGCTCGTGAGGAGAGAGAGAGAGAGAGAGAGAGAGAGAGAGAGAGAGAGAGAGAGAGAGAATACACGTGTCTACTACGCATATGTGACCGTATCATCGTTCAAGTTTTGGTCAGTTGAGAAAAACGGGAGTTCGTGCTTCGTGGTATGTCTGTGTACACGTGAGTTTACGTGTCAGTTGTAAACAAATAAACAAATGCCAAACGTTTACTCTGGACTTGAGAGCTACTGTCTAGTACCAGCCAACGAGATGATACCAAGAGGACGAAAAATATGCCGTATTCAGATTGGCTTGTTATGGAAAAATTCCTTTCATGGTTTATCAAACACTTTACTTTAAACGCTAATAGTAGATGTGGGTACTCTAAACAACGGTTCGAGTGCTTTGTCATACTATACGAGATACAGTCAAAGGTGTTTCCCATCATAAAGCTTCATACGAATTGCACTATTTTCGGGGAAGATCCGTCAATCTATGAACTTGTAAATTAAAAATTACCGCAGCACAGGCGAAACGGTTATTTATTGAAAAGCTAGGATACATACTCTATTTCATTAGACAACCGTGAATTTTTTTTTCTTTTTCTTTTAACTGGCAGCAAAAATAGACTGAATCTCTCAGTGACTGGAAGGTTTATTTATTGGTTTATTTACCGGCGGTATAAGGGATCACTAGAATTTCTAACCGTGAATGTCTTGGTTTAGAAAATGCTCTTATTCTCCGATTTCTGTCGTTGCCTGTTGTGTTGTTGTGGGTGTTCCCGAAGTGACTGCTGATTGGAGCGTTCGGTCTGTGACAGGTGAGACAGCGGATGCGTTTTGTTCAAGCCATTCCTGAGGATGCGACGCAGACTGCAAGAAAGCAGCAAAACCGATTTATGACCACACATTTTTGCTTGGGAGTCGACGTTCTGACGAGGTTTTTTTTCTGAATGTGACCCAGGATGTCATTTGCTACGATATATATAATTAATTGTAAGTTTGTGGCACCTTACATACCTTATAGTTAGCAGACACTGCCTATGCATCCTTTCGACATCCCAATGAGTGTAGCCTCGGACCCTCCCTGAATGGATCCGTTTGGTTTATTGCTTCACATTTGTAATGAAATTTACTTTAACTTCCTTTTTATCCGGACTGAGTCCATTGCAAGGAATCGTCACTGTCTTTTAACTGCCAACTCAACTCCAGCCACTGTTCCTTGAACCGAAGGAGTCACTTTATTTAGGGGTCCTAGTGACTTCTTCCAGACTCCATTTCCATGTCTATTTGTAGTTTCTCGTTTTTACTGAATAAACCCACTTTTTTTCTTTATCTTATTTCTGAGTTGACTCTGTGGCCTCGATTTCATAGGTTGATCAGGGTCTGATGGACTTCACTGAAACAGTCTTATCCTCCCTGTGAACTTGGGAAGGCTCTCAGCCCCATTCCTGAAAAAGGTTCTTTTCCCACACAGCTGCTGACAAGTCCGCTAAGCTGTAAGTTACTTGCCAGCTTCTCCTGGGTTCAAGGAAACCGGTGTGGGGCAAGTAACTTCATTCTGAAAGAGAATGGCTACAAAAACCAAAAGGCTCTACCTATGTATCAGCACCATCTCTCCAAAGTGGAGAAAGGTGTGTGTGTGTGTGTGTGTGTGTAAATATGTATATATATATTATATAACTATAATATATATGATATATAACTATATATATATATATATATATATATATATATATATATATATATATATAATATATATATATATACTGTCTGAGTGTTTGTGTGTGTTGGGTTAATTTTCTCATGTAAAGGAGTATATACAGCTATGCATTAAACATTGCCTGAATTGTACGTACAAACAGCCTGTCTCACAGTAATGTTTTTCTGTGTTCATATTTATTGTGGGAAACCAAATCACAATTATTCTTTATTCTCAGATATTATGTACATAAAGTTTTGAAAGAGACGCGTCCCGTTTCAACTTTCTGAATCAAGGTTAAATTTCCTGTTGTTATCACGGGAAATGATCAAAGTTTGACTCAATTTCTGGTCTGTATTGCGCTTTATGGTTAATTTTCCTATATGCTTATTTGTTATGACCCGGTAGCGATATCAGACCTGGAACGGGTTCCCTTACTCTCTCTCTCTCTCTCTCTCTCTCTCTCTCTCTCTCTCTCTCTCTCTCTCTCTAGTACATTGACACAAAATTTGACTGTATTAATTTAGAGCAGACGAAGTAAGGAACATTCACATTTGTTTTCCTCTCGGTTGTTTCATCTCTTTCTACATTTGCAACCGGCAGCGGCCGACTAATAATAAAGTAGGCATTCATATTTTACTAAGGTGCATAGAGGCATCGTGGACCTTGAAGGGAAGGCCCAATTTCGTATAGTTTCGTCCGGTTCAGGCATCGAACGCTATTCGCTCGGAGTGGGAGTCAAAAACAGTGAGAGAAAAATACTGATACATGAATGATTTTTCAACGTATCCGGAACAACTGATATAGGACTGAAAATAAACGTTAAGAATAGATGAATAATCAAATAAAACAAGAGTAAATGACAGCTCGAAGCATTAGGATGCTGACTTCACATCTATCAAAACGGAATACTGCACTACAATTGATTCCTCTGACTATTTATTATCGATGTCAATTCCCGTTAAACACACACACACATACATATATATTGTATCGCAACAATCGTGTCCTCACATCGTTCTTACCACAGTATCATTTATGGTTTTTGTAAATAAGTAGATAAATAATAGAATATATATATAAAATATTTTTTTTAAATTCTCCTGTTAAAACGGGATTTGTCTCAAGTATAAAGAGAGAGAGAGAGAGAGAGAGAGAGAGAGAGAGAGAGAGAGAGAAGAGAGAGAGAGAGAGAGAAATTGCCAAGTTTACTTTAATTTATTATAAACGGTAATTTCAAATAACAGCAAGTGGGAAGCTATTAATCAATCATATTCATATACCGCAAAATATGTCAAAAATTCTTGACGAGACTGCGAGTCTACTGTAGTTCCCCGGTTAAAAAGTACCTAATTCGTTTTCTTTCAGCGTATCTAAGGCTGAACACATTCTCTTTCTTAAAATATATGGGATGCTACGTTATTTTGCTATATTGTGGCAGCTATTTATTTAAGATGCATGTAAATAATAAGTGTGCAGTATGTGCAACGACGACCACATGCATGTCGATCGACGGTTACTATTTATATCAGATAACGAAATCGTCAAATTTATAAATGTTACTGGGTGAATATTGTTCAGCGTGCCTTAAACACTACGAAAATGGTCTTGCCTACTCAATTTCCCTGATAGTTTTCACTGCTTTTTAGCGTGGCACGTTACTTCCTTATGTTAGCCACTGACGTGAACGGTAGCCTTATAGTATAATTGGGATATTTAGCAGGCTATCGTATAGGTCTACAAAAATCAGTATCCATTATGCCCTTATGATCTTGGCTTACATTCATCCAATTTACATTTTGTGCCTATGTTGAGAAGTGTTGCATTGTACAAAGGCGTTATGGACCTGGTTGATATCAAACTTCTGAACAATTTAGCAACATCCATAACCCCAAGTTGGAGGCCGTGTTAGTTTTCTCCAAAACTGGGGAAACGTGGTTTTTATACCAAAACAGCCGGACAGGCAATTACAGAAGCACGTCCAACGCAAATTGCGAAAGCAGCAAGTGTTACCTGTACAATGATGGTTTGACACATGTCGTCAAGACATGCACTTTTGAGTTTTGACGACGCTCAGTTTCCTAATATACGATTAGAAAGAAAATATCACCACCTAAATTATTGTTTAGATAACATTTTATAATTATTGTCCCTGGAAACTGAAAATTTCCAATTCCAATTTTATTTTGCATATCCAAGTTCCACAATATGCTCAAAAATTCTTATTACAGAAGCGGACGAGAGCAAATTCACCATGGTATTACTTATTGAGTCAGGACAACCCAAGAATACATACTAACGCTATAACAGTGAGACATTCTAAAAAGGAACGTGCTACAGAGACATGGTAACTAGAAAATACTGCATGAAGGTTACTTTTCTATGTATTTGTTAGGAAGCATTATCTAGACGGGATATAATATAAAAATCTGGCATCCTTGGATTTAATCAGGTGGCTGTACCGGCTCAAAAGTTGTTCAACACCCCATTCAGAACTTCCCTCCATCCATTGCCTTGCACTCTCGCCCAACAGCTCACTGGTCGCAACCAGTTGCATCGATCTGAAGAAGTTATTAGAACAAGACGCTGAATCCAATGACTCCGAATAAGGTAAAACGAATACTGTTTGTGCTTTTTGCACATCACCACACCTGGGGGACCCTGGTGGGGGTGCCCTGAGTCACGGTTAAATGAAAGGATTACGTCAGCAGCCTTCCAACTGAAATATATCTTTGATTTCGTGCTACTGAAATGAAGGCCAAGACCGACGGCCGCGTTTGAACGGCCCACAGTAAGTTACCGTAGCACAATAGTGGGTCATATTATTTCCTTGTTAGTAAATTCACTAGACCAGGGTCCTTTGAAATTAAATGGACCATTAATTGTTTATACATACATACGTATACATGTGTGTGTGCGAGCGCGCGGTGGTCTTGAGTAATCTGAATAAAGCCCAAAACTCTAAGAGTGACAATGACGACGAAAAATCCCCGCACACACTGAACAACGGGGATAAAACTGAGCACTATTTATACACTACTTGTCAGTCAACAATGGATTTAGAATTCGTCAGGTTCCTGCTGAGTGTTCATCTTTAAAACAGGATCCATAAGAATTGCCCAGTCTTCTATTGTCTCGATGAAACAGTAAGAAGTTCATGCGTTCAGTCTTCTTGATTAGAGCAGCTTCGAGTATCTGACCTTTGAAACGACGCTTACGTCATTAATTATTTTGTAGCGCATATCAGTTCACACTGAAGTTATAGTACTGAATGACTAAAAACATCAAAGTTGTGGTGCGCGTATCTCATCGAGTTTTCGGATTTTGTTGGATTTTTCTCTAAGACAGACCTCTTCCCTTGAAAGCCACATTTCACGCTATCATAAACAAGCCAATTCTTTGGAAGTTTCCTTTATAAAGTAAAACATTTAAGAGACAGCATAACCGACGGTATTAGGGTAGCTAAAACTAAATGGACTGCCCCTTCCTTAAGTTTCACTAACCTCCTCAACGCAATCCAGTTTGGGATTTTTATTTCTATTCTTTGTTCCTCTTGGCATCTCATTGGGGATGCGAAAGATAATCTGATTTGCTTTACAAACTTCCTTTAAAAAAAAATGGTGGGCTTATTTCAGGAAAGACACCTTAGGAACAGCTTTAAAATCTGCATTTTCACACTCGTTCTCAGCATATGTTATTAGTAATAAGGATGGTAACCAACCTCATGCTCCTCTGCCTAAAGTTGCAACCTAATCTCGGTCGAATAACAACAAAACGCTTCGGGAGAAGGGAACAATATTTTGATACTTTTTCCATTATAATTCCTCTTCCTTTGTATCAGTTAATATCTCAAGTCAATTACGTCAAATGACAAGAACTGAAACTCATCAGTTATTCAGCCAACAAAATTTATGCTCAATACAAAACCTGTCGAACATCATGACTATGCCTTAGGAGGTTAGGCTGGGCAACACTCGAGAGGCTATCCTTTTCTATGAATATCTACAGTACCTATCTATGAATGTTAAGTAAAAGAATATACATACATACATACACACACACACACACACACACACACACACATATATATATATATATATATATATATATATATATATATATATATATATATATTCAGTTGTATTCCATATAGGAAGATGAAAATGGTATGTCTCACCACCAATGGTCCAATGGTCCAATGGCGGGCGAAACTGTTGGGCATTTTCTGAGACATACCATTTTCATTTTCCTATGTGGAATACAACTGAATTACCATATCTTCGTGCCTAAGAAGATTACCAGTACTATATATATATATATATATATATATATATATATATATATATATATATATATATATATATATATATATATATATATAGAGAGAGAGGAGAGAGAGAGAGAGAGAGAGAGAGAGAGAGAGATCATCAAATGAAATATTTTCTATCAGACCCGCGGCCCACGGAGACAAAGAAAATAGATATCTTCGGCAAACCCAGCGTATATGGTGATGGGCGGAGGCAACAGAGTCGCCATACGCCGTAGCTCATAGGTTCCGAGTATAAAAGGCATATGCGAGGCATTGGCAGGGTCGTCAGGGTACATGTACAGGAGAACTGCCGAAAGGCTTACGACCTTTTCAGTGATGGTATTAACATACATATCTACTTTGATTCATTTATGCACATCGCATATGTATTCACAGACAGTCATGTTCACGTACGTACGTTTACCAATGAATGCATTTATTTACGTTGTTAACGCAGGCAGATACACAAATATGT
>NC_087200.1:99356086-99363586 GCF_015104395.2 Macrobrachium nipponense | reverse complement strand
GAATGAAGGATGCCCTAACAAGAGAACAAAGAGAGGGCTGCTAGAGACAATGTCTAGACCAGCTATGAGACTGCTAGACCAAGGCAGAACTGAAAAAAGAAAAAATTGCTTACAGTGAAGAGACGCTAAACATTATTTCACAGTCTCTTGCCATAAAGTACCCTTGGTTCATATATTAAAAAGCTTTTTTACAAAAATCTACAACTTATGATAATGACATAAGATGTAGAAAATCATGATGTAAAAATAATTTATATTAAGGAATATATGACATTCATATGAATATTAAATATGGAAATATCTTAAATTTTCAGAGCCTGTAAAGAATCAAGAGTATATTCAGTATAAAAACCTGAACACAATTAACAACTTCTCTAGTCTAATATACAAGACTTTGAAAACTAGACAAAACAGCTTGACTTGGAAAATTATAACACTATCAAGTGACCTTTTACTCTTAACCTGACAATAGTCATTGTTAACTGTCTCGTCAAAATATCAATGCGAAATTCGCATGAACTATACAATCCATGTTAGTTTTAGTGTTCAAATACATATACTTTTGATCTACTACACCTATAGAATCACCCAGTCCGAATAGCACTGACGACTGTGGGGTACTTGTTTGTAACTAATACCATTAATCTCTCTCTCTCTCTCTCTCTCTCTCTCTCTCTCTCTCTCTCTCTCTCTCTCTCTCTCTGATGGACAGTGACCTACTCCAATGTAATAAAACCGTCGAAGGCCCTGTCTGCGAAACTTCAAAAGACCTTTTGATTGAGAGAGAACACAAAAGAATATGAATTTCCAACTTGGGATATAGAAAAAAAAGTAAAAATGCACCTAAGTTTCTGGGCGCAATCGAGTTTTCTGTATGAAGCTTTCTTCCGTGGCCCAGTGGTGGCCTGCCCTAAAGTGTTGCCAGACGCACGATTGTGCCTAACTTTAACTTTAAATAAAATAAAAACTATCGAGGCTAGAGGGCTCCAATTTGATGTGTTTGATGATTGGCGGGTGGATGATCAACATACCAATTTGCAGCCATCTAGCCTCGGTAGTTTATAAGATCTGAGGGCGGATAGAAAGACAAAGCCGGCACAATAGTTTTCTTTTCATAAAACTGAAAGTCAAAATGAGTTAGCCATAAAAAGCCGCATGATACTAAAGCATCTTTATTACTTCAGTCTCTCTTCATGCCAGGAAGTAAATTCTGAGTTAATGGATTCCTTCCCTAACTGACGTCAAATCCTCTCGTAAACAGATTCCATGAATCAAGAAGCACACGGAGAAGTAAGTTCCTTATTATGACAAAGAAAGGCAACTTATGCTCTCAAACATACAAAAATTATGTGCGGGGAAATTCATTTTAATGAATGCAAATAAATTATAATACGTTCATACTGAATATTACTGAAGTTCTACATATTTGCTTCATATTGCCATACATATCTTTCAAGAAATGACATTACACCTTGAAAACAAAATTAGAAATAATAAGGCCCCACCATTACTGTAACCACCAATAACATTACAACTACTGCTACTACTACTACTACTTCTACTAATACTACTACTACTAATAATAATAATCAATTTAATAATAATAATAATAATAATGAAAGTGGAAGCAGCTCTTTCTGCATTCGCTTTATCAAAAAATGAAGATCATCCAAAATGCCTCCTAAAAGTGATGTTACACAAAACCCAATCATTGTGATAAGTATCTTTCCCGGGCCCAAGGTTAATGATATATCCCGGTGCACTCCATAATTTGCAGAGGGTATATATACACTCCCATTTCTTCCACAGTCTCAACTGCATCTCCAGAGTAACTCCGACATAAAAGCTTACTTCATCGATAAACATCCGCCTCTACTAAAGAATTTCTCGACTCCTTACTTCAGCGCTTCCGTCCTAAATGCTAATTTCCCTCTACAGGTGTTTGCTACGTAACTCCATTACGCCAAGCTTGTTTTGGAATTCTGTTCCGCTAAGCCTGGTTGGTCATTTTTAGGGCCCTCTGTTTTCGTTGCTTAAATTTGCTGTGTTCTCCATTATGTGACTTTTATTATATTAGCTAATCGAGGCCACTATTCCTCTGGTATATTCTCATGAACTGAATTTTGTATGGATTTTGTCGCATTTATTCACAAAATATCTCATTTTATTCCCAGTTTTCTAATTACAGTTCTTCTCTACTTACAATTCTCTTTGTGTTCTCTAATTTTATCCAAAAGTTGTCCTTCTAAACAAATTAAAGCCCTCAATATTTTCATGTCAGCTTTTGTCACTTTCATTTAACATCAGGATTGATAACATTTCGGAAGATCATTTCCGTATTTTTAATTTGATTACATATCCGTTGCCATCTTACGTAAATACCTTCCATCCCTGTCCCACAGGCGCCTGTCTATTCATGCGAATAACAGCCCAGCCTCCACACACCCAGTCTCAAGGCTGATGTGGGCAAGTGCACCTAATACCCGCATGCTATTCGCTAGTCCTTCGTGCACGGCGTAGTGCTAGATTCTACGGACAAAAATGGTGTGAGCAAGAGCTTTACTTTACCGTATTTTCTCTCATTATTTCAAATAAAAAGAAGAGTTGTGTAACAGAGAGAAAAGTTTCCAAAATCAGGCCTTTTCTTTGCTCGATTCCCTCATCTCCCAAACGAGCACTGCATACAATGTATATATGTATATCCGTGTATATACACTAAATATATATATACATACATATACATGTGTGTGTACATGTATATACTGTGCGCGTGTGTGTGTTTTATAGGAGAGACAATTATAGAAAAAACAAAAATCACAATGTAATTATCATAACAAAGCCTTAAGCGACTGTTCTTATTTTGAACAAGATGACGAGTAAATGTTATTCTTTAACGTAAACCAGTTTTTGCTTTGTTTTAGCTCAACGTTAATCCAACAAGAGCACTACGTAGAAAAATTGGTTTCAGTTGGAAGGAGCCAGTTCTCTATAGCAATGGTTCCCAAACTTGACCATCACAAGGACCAAAGATATGATGAGTCCCAGCCGAGGAGCCCAGTCAATCAAAATCAAATGTTATCATTACCATACCGGGATACCGAGTACAACGTAGTACATTTAATATTTGCCTATTCTTGCACAAGTGTGGGTATGAGTAAATATATGAAATATTTTCCCTATTTTTCTATCGCTTTAAAGTCAATGCAAGGTAAAACTGGTGAAAACAGCCACAATATTTTGGGACTATGGCAACTGTGAAAGTCCTCAAGTGTTGAACATATTCTGTTGCGCTTTTCCAGAAATAGCAATTTAAAAAGGAAATTAATTCAAACAGTAAGAATATATACTAAATTTTAAATGACATTGCAGATATGCTTAACAGCTTGACATATCTAAGAGCTGTAAAGATTTTGAGCACAATATAAATCCATTTCCTTAGACATTTCCTCACTGTACTCATTTCATAGCAGAGAAGACCCTTAGGGCCCTTGATGCTTTAGGGGGAATCTAAATGAGAAGGGCTCACAACAACGGGTTGGTTCCAGAGCTTCGTCTCTTGACCAAATTCTCATGATCGACCAACCATTCAGTCCACGTTCTGAATATTCTTTTTCATGAGAAAATGAGAAACAACTCTTATGTATTCGACAACGTTCATAAAAATACCCCTTTCGAGTGAAATTGAATTCTCTCTCTCTCTCTCATCTCTCTCTCTCCTCTCTCTCTCTCTCTCTCTCTCTATATATATATATATATATATATATATATATATATATCTATATATTATAGTATATATAGATATAATATATATATATATATATATATATATATATTATATATATATATATATATATATATATATATATATTCATCAGGAGCAGCGCAAACTGAGAAACTTTGCTCGATTTCCGAACCGTATGAGGTGCCCGTCCGAGATTCGATCTCGGGTCCAGGGTACACAACGAAGTAGTCTAACATGGGATAGAAAGGAATAAGTTCGCTCCCAAAATTCCCGTATTTTTGCGTTTGCCTAATCTGTTACCTGACCGTTGTCGGTCACAGCTAGAGAGAGAGAGAGAGAGAGAGAGAGAGAGAGAGAGAGAGAGAGAGAGAGCATACACAACATATGTGATCATTACTCCGTCTAAATGTATTTTATAAAACGGGAGGGCCTCCAAGAGGTCACTCTCACCCCACTGACGTGAAATCTTTCATAATTAACAGTATAAGATATTGTGCTCCAGCTGTTTACATTTCCATCATTCTCTTGACTTCCAGTGATTGCTTGTTTGTATGTTTGTTTGTTTGTATGGGGTTTTTACGTTGCATGGAACCAGTGGTTATTCAGCAACGGGACCAACGGCTTTACGTGACTTCCGAACCACGTCGAGAGTGAACTTCTATCACCAGAAATACACAATCTCTAACACCTCAGTGGAATGCCCGTCCAGTGATTGCCCCGACTTTAGTTCCAAAAATATTAAACACACGCACACATACATACATACATAATACACACATATATATATGTATATCATCGCTTAGATCATATATATATATCATATATATATATATATATATATATTTATATATATATTGATATATATGTGTATAATATTCATATATGTATATATATATATATATATACACACATACGTATATAATATATATATACAGATGTATATACGCTATATAATATATACATATGTATATACACAAATTCAAGTTTTATTCATAAGGCATTCTGTTTAGCCATTCATGTGCTTTTACACAGCAAATATTTTTTAAGAGCTTCACTCATCCGTCTTCTGCAAAACATGACAGACTGACAAAGAAAGGTACTGTTGTCTCAATTCCCCTGTATCAGCAAATGCTCAATACTTGGCACCTTATTACAATTCTTACATGTTTTCTGCTTTCTTGAACAATTTGATACGCTGCAAGTTTACATATCATCATTATTTCTTGTGATTTTCATAAGTTTTTCCGCTTTATTTATATTTCTGTTTTCTTGAATAAAGTATCTTTTTATAAAACTTCTTGAGCTTATCAGAAACCTCTTTCTATAGTATCTACTATATATTGAGGTTCCTATAGATCAATCTATTTCATATTCCTTTCACGTGATTAACAGCTTTTTACCTCGTTAATCACTTACATGTATATACCGGAACTGACAAATGCGTCTTCCATTCATACTGTAATTTACTTTACATCGACACACTAAACGTTCATATGATTCATACTAGGAACTGTTGCAGCAGTCATCTCTATTTTATGGATTTCTTTATCAATATTTCAGGAATTTCTTTAACACTCGTCTTTATTCAGTGATGTTTTTAAAAAAAATCTCATTCGCCCATCTTCACAGTTATATTTACTTCAAAAACTTCCAGTCATTATTTCACCCGCAACTATCAGCAATAAGTTTCGTTTGTTCTTTATTAAAATCTGCCTTTTATATTATAGCCTACAAGCCGTTTGGCTGTTATATCAGTGCATATCTTTATCTTATATTACATTCAAACTTCAGGCACTTTTTTTTTTTATTTCTGTTCGCAAAATTTCTTCAAGTCATGAGTTATCGGTCAAGCAATATCAAAGCACTAGAATAGGCAGTTGAAATGACGATGAATTAAAGACTAGTGCCGAAAAGACAATATGAAATAATACAATCATATTCAGGGATAACGTAAAGTCAATCATCACAAGAAGGGTTTATTCAGTTTCAAAAGACACCAACCACAGGAAAGCAGTGGCCACTGACCTACATCGCTTCCAAGCATCAACTGAATAGGCCTCGAATAATATATTTGTTATACAAACACAGATAACCAACTTACAACACCAAAGTATGATAGGATGCAACTGCCAATGCAGTTAAAATGATGTCCGTTAAGACAAAATACCCGGATGATAATGCGGCAAGACTACAGCCTGGTTTACGAGATAAACAAGTCTGAAATGATGACAGAATGACGCCATCTTTCGAGAACAACAGAAAATGAGACGCCATGTTGAAAGTGTACAAAATACATCAGAATATCAGAATTCAAATGCAATAGAATAAAGAAGATACGAACTGCTTGCCTGAAGATAGCAAAATATCACATTTCAACGGTTATAAAATTTGAGGCTATTATAACTAAACAGATGTATAGGGCGTTTTATACACAACACCCAAAGTACTAAAGAATGAAACGTTCACATTACAAAAATAAGATATAAGTGGAGGTGATCATAAAAAATATTAATGATACACTTAAGAAGTACGACATCGGATTCAGAAGTCAATAATAAAATTAACCTAATTAAAAAATACACATGAAGACGAAGCAATCTGATAATGACAGATCTGTCTTTTGTATAGATAGCATACTAACAAAAATACTCGAACACTTATAAGTTACGATATTACACTTTTAACCTGAAGTAAAAACATCTCATCATCAGAAAACATTACGAGGCAAGAAGATTGCCTTGATTAAAAATAAATTGTCAAAAGGAATGCCTCGCGAAGGGATAGAGAGACAGACACATTCCGATCAAGAGCGACCTGATTTTAAGGTTCTCTTATACAGTCCACACAAATATAAATCTTATATTTTGCAATACGCGATTACTAATATGCAACAGGACCGAGTAAACATGCAAAAATGATTTTGGAATAAATTTGTAAAGATATTCTTTTCTATATATAAGGCTGGTTGGAGAATACAAGAAAGGATTGCGTAAAGCCAAACACCTGAACACTAAAACGTATTACCTGTTGGCCATAATCATGATGATGATCATCATAATTTTAATCGGTTGGACAAGTCACATAAAAAATATCACAATAATGCTTTGGAAAAATGTCATCATATGTTAGACGAAATATGCATGCATAATATATTTTTTTCAGAATACGAAATTGGGGGTGGTTGACAGGCGGCTGCAATAAGAGAAATCCACGAAACCCGGATCGTCTCTTCTCTTCGGTGCCGGAATGGCGATGAGAGACGCCCGCTCGTTCTCCGTGGCCTGTACGAGGTTCTGATTGATCTTGGTGTAGACCCCGGCAGGTTCCTCCTGCTTCTTGGAGCAGCACAAGAAGAAGGTGAAGAGGACGGCAGCGAGGGCGTGCAGGGCGACGACGAACTGTGTCGCCCACGGGAATCCGACCGCATCGAAGAGCGCCCCGGCAGCTGATGGGCCGATGAACGCCCCAAGAGCGAAGGTCGAGGTCCACATGCCCGACACGAGACCATACGTCTGAATGTCGTCGGGGAAGCCATTGGCAACGGCGTCTCTGTGGGCACTGGTGAAGGTGGCGACTAATTCTGCGCCGAAACCTGTACCGTGGAGGACGAGGGCGGCGATGCAGATGGGAATGCTGATGCCGCCGACGGGAAGGTAAGGGGCCGGTCCAATCATCAGGAAAGTGATCGTGACTACTATCGCCCCGAAGATGACGACAACTCTGGGGTTGAGCTTCTTATCACAGAGCCATCCCCACAG
>NC_087200.1:99338586-99351086 GCF_015104395.2 Macrobrachium nipponense | reverse complement strand
GGTACGCTGCAAAGAACCATGAGTAATGCCTACAGTGTACCGAATAAGGTGCACTGCCGGCACTGCCCCCTTACGGGTTTGATGCACTTGAATTCGTATTGTCAAATCAACCAAACGCCAACTGATGTCTCATTAGTTGATAATATAGACGTTCGTGGCATGGAGAAGTGTTTACGAAACTGTGAAGGATATACTAGTCGATACAGACGAAGTCCTTCAACCTCACTTTCTTAGTATTCTAATTTTGATGTTGATGGTTGGCTTGGATGTTTCCCATTGCAAAGAGTGAGGCCTAACTTTTCTGACAGGCTCCCTTTTTGTGCGATACGAAAATTACCTGACAGCAAGCAATATACACATGAACGGGCAGAGGGGATATATGACAACCTATAATAAGATACTGTTCTGGGAAGTATATGATATTTGTCCTCTAGAAGGGGGATAAATGGAAGAGAAGAGAACAAGAGAGATTCGTGTTTATCATAAAACAGTAGTGTGGCAGTAGTTTAAGGATTTAGTAGTAATCACAAACTGCAAAAATGAATTCCAATAAACACGCAAATAAATACATATACCATATTACATAGCCAAAATGGGTCACTAAGAGCAGTTAATAGCAATATATTTAACAAAGAATTCAATCGCCATATGTGAAAACACAGCATAGAGGAAATTGATAATATAACAACAACAAAGTTACAACTTAATGGGGCAATAACGATACAATAAAGCTGGTAACTGATCCATGACCCTGCAAGAAATACTCTCAAGAAGCGCAGCGCAAACAGATAAACTGATTACAGTATCATTCAACTCATAAGTAAATAAATAAATCAATCAATCAATAATAATGATCCTGGGTACTTGACTCCAATACCAGTCAGTACGAGAAATCTATGGTATTTTCTCGATTCATCAAGCGGAAACCAATGACGCCCGACTATGAACGAACGAGAGAAAAAAAAAACACAAAGTGATAGCACAGATCACTAAAAGCTTCATGATTTACAAGGACACGAAAGCCATTTAATCTATTATGCCAAAGGACATATGCACCATTTTACGTAAACAGAGGACATGAAGATCGAGCTCGACAACACCATAATTGAAAATAAAATAAATATATACAAACAGATATCACACTCTCCTGCACATTTAGTTCACAGTGTATATTTTGTGGGGTTGGGATATATATATATATATATATGTATATATATACATATGTATAATATATATATATATATATATATATATATATATATATACATATATATATTATATATATATATATATATATATATATATATATATATATATATATATATAAATAACCATCATCAACGCGGCGTCATGCAAAAGGCCTCTATGCGAAGGACAAGCACAATCCATTTCCATCACCCCTTTTATCACTATCTCCTTTACATGTGGAACTTTAATAAATTATCTATGGCGTCATTTGTAACCCCATCCTGCAATCTGACTCCTAATACTCGTCTTCAAGCTTTGTTCTCGAATGGAAAAATAAAATTTACGCAACTTCATTGTCATACCATGATTCGTGTCTGTATAGAAACAGACAATACTAAACTTATTTATAATTATACGTATACACACACACACACACACACATTATAATATATCTATATAAAATATATATATATATAACACATATATATATATATATATATATTATATATATATATATATATATATATATATATAGTGCAAATGAATCACAAAACTTTCGTGATATCACATGTGCAGGGTCGCACCAAGGAGGAGAAAATAATAAACTCATTATTCGTGTTAACTGTTACTCATTTTCAAGGTACAATGTGCCCTGAAAATGTGCGCGCACGCGCACACACACACACACACACACACACACACACACACACACACACATATATATATATATATATATATATATATATATATATATATATATACATATATATATACATATATATATATGTGTGTGTATGTGTGTGAGTGTGTGTGTCCGTATAAACATATATGTGTGCGTGTTAATGAGAGAAAAAGTTTCTGCCTACAAGTAGACTGAAATCAGGTCCAAGATGACAGGAGTGATGAACACACAAAATTATCGACCAGTTCTTGGAAGAATAGAATAGATCATTGAATTTTAGCCCAGGGCCAATCACTAGAACCTATGAGGTCATTCAGCGCTGAAAGGGAAATTGCGAGTGGAAGGACCTGAAAGGTGTAACAGGAGGAAAACCTCGCAGTTGCATATGAAATAATTGTAAGAAGATGGTGGAGAGCAAGATGGAGGAGAGAGAGAATATGAACCGAGGGACACTGCAAAGAACCTAAGTGATGCCTACAGTGCACCGCATCCTTGAGAGCTCAAAATTTCATTGCGAAATCATTATACCTTGGGAATAACTCACCCCCAACGGGAATTGGGATTCATAAGTGCAAGAGTCGAACTTGAGCCTATAGTTTAGTAACAACGATAAGCAGTAGACTTAGATCACTCTGCCCTTGATAGCTGAATGATCGAAGTTTGATACTGACCTCTGTATCGAAACTAAAGAAGCAGGTTCGAATCCGGGCAGAGCAGATGCACATATCGACAGATATTCGTATTAGATTCCAGTTATTTAGGAGGTATCGTGAATTCGATGTTAAATGACATTTGTGGCTTAATATTTGTGAAGTCAAGTATTATATGTATATATGCGTATATGTATATACGTATATATGTGAGTGTGGGTGTGTGTATGTGCGTAAGGTTATGTATTTTATATATATAACAATTCATATAGATATATATTTATATATATATATATATATATATATATATATATATAGATATATGTGTGCGTGTGTGTGTGTGTACAAACGAATTTTTGTAGTTTATACACTAGGTCATGCGCACATATATAATATTATGTATGTATGTATGTATGTATGATGTATGTATGTATTATTGAGAGAGAAGAGAGAGAGAGAGAGAGAGAGAGAGAGAGAGAGAGAGAGAGAGAGCTTCTGGACGACTCGGGCAGAGTTCCCGTGACCGAAGATCAAAAGTATATTACGAGAACGAAGCTCTCGGCCTTGGCATCTCAACACGATGAGTGTGACTCGAACTCGACCTAGTGCTCCCTGGCCTCGTAACAGCAAGAGCTTGAGGTCACGAGGTGTGTACGTGTTTTCAGGATAACTAAATGCTGAAGAAAGAGAACTCTAAACATCCTACTCCACAACTGTGAAGGCTAACAACCGTCACAGGAATATGAACTCATACAGTACATCATCAATTATTTTGAGGATATTTGATTTGCATTGAATAAATGTTGTTATTGTCTATTGTTGTTGATGCTCGGTGTATTGCGATATTCTATTTCATAAAGAGCATTTATCTTTAGTATATTTTGCATGTTTGGCAGCATCGAAAACAATTAGCTGCGATTTTTTTTAAATGTACAATTACCACTATTCTGCAGTGTACAAAAAAACTATACCACTCAATCAAAAATAGTTATTATATTTTGCATTTCAATCTAACAAAGCTTTATGATACAGTAAGTAATCCACACAAATCTCACTTGTCCAGTTGTCTTTTTAAGCAGCGGCTATGTGAGGTGATTTTTATAATTTAGACGTACATTAGGTAGCGAATTATTACAACCTCTCTCTCTCTCTCTCTCTCTCTCTCTCTCTCTCTCTCTCTCTCTCTCTCTGGAAGCAATCCACCATCTACATATAAAACAAAAAGAAACAGCGATGATGATAACAACGATAAAAGAATGTTATTGAACAAATCAATGAGATGAATGAATTGCAAGAACTAGGCGAGTTCACGCTCAAACGATTCTCTAAGCGTAGTATCGTGCCGGGAATTCAATGGGTAAATCCTCCCGAAGAAAATGGGGCACCGACAGCCCGAACTGACTAATTCGTACACCTCCGTTTTTCATACACAGAGTTCTTTAATTTAATTTTCCAGACTTTCTGTCACTCCTCTTCCTTTGTCATCAATATCCTAGTAAGAATTTGAAAGCAGATAGGATTTGCTAAACGACTGATAGCTGTGTATCTTGCCAAGCTCATTCTCAGATCATACAAAATATCAATCATAACTTATCATACATACCTAAAAGATAGGCGATATGAAATCACGTTGGTTTCGATTTTATTTTCAAATGAATATTATATCTTTCAAGAACACTTTCTGCCTCATGCCGTTACTTGAAACAAAAATCCTGGCTAAGATGAGCAGCCCTGATTTTTGTTCTTAAGAACTTTGACACTGACCCTTTTTGTTTCGTAAGTATAAAACTTAAGATTTTATATAACTGACATTTCCTCTCTGATATAATCTAAGCAGTCAAATAAAGTGCAATTAATATATGTAACCCCATTACACGATTCTTTTTGATAACTAACTGAATCGGTTGATTGTCGTCGAAACTGAAAACCTACTACAATGAATCTGTTATGCAATTCATATCTGTAACCCCATTACACGATTAATCTGTACGTTGGATTCGACTGCAATACAAACACACACGAACGAGCGAGTGCTTTCGTTACCCAATTTTCGCCATCTTTTCTTTACTGTCTTATCGTGTCTATACATAGACCCCTTAAATAGGGGTCTATGTGTCTATAATAGTGCGATCACCCCTGACTTGCAACTCCGGTGGAATCTTTATGCCTCGGAAAAATACAACCAAATAAACCACACGGAATTTATGGGAATGTAATATGTTTTCCTGCCACTACAAACATTGGACAAGCATTTCAAAAGTTTTCCTATTACACAACTCTTCCCGATCATGAGGGCATCCGGTTGCCGTGCCCGATAAAGGTTAAAGCTAAAATGACATCTCTCTCTTGTGTAACTCAATGAAATCGTTCATTCTGACAAGCAGACTTCTACCTCATAGCTGTTTTATATTTTAAGCTAGGGCATAGCAAACATTGACACCCGCCCAACCACAGGATGCATTTCAACAAAAACAAAATCAATAATGATGTTTTCGCCCTCGGATTTGTTGTTGCTCTGTTGCCCTGAGAGGAATTAGCGGTTGAGTACAAAAGAAGGTGACGCTTGCATGGTCACTTGTCCCTTTCTTGGACTCTTGTTGCGAACTTCATTGATTATATAAGGAATCGCTCTCTCTCTCTCTCTCTCTCTCTCTCTCTCTCTCTCTCTCTCTCTCTCTCTCTCGTGACCTGGAGGTTTTTAGTGTAGAAAGTTTTCACAACAGTTTAAACGGCATATTTTTCTAACCAGAGATTCTTGTCGCACCGATAATATAAAGACAAAGATATTTACTAATGGTCGAAGTTCATCGCTTATTCTGGATATAACAAATATTCAAGGTACATTTCCATTAAACGTAAGAAAGGGCAACCGTCAGTGCACATGTTAAAATCCTTAAGTAAATAAATGGTGAAGCTTCATTTGCAGGCCATTGACGCCTAGGACATGCTATGAGTCATTTTCATTTGTCTTGTGCACATTCTTGACCTCTCTGCTTATTAAGGACAATCAGCTATTGGTTCGCTTTTCCCACTTCTTCCTCACAAAACTCATTATATTTTACCACCTTCTTCCAGTCTCCTTCAATGAATTAAATACTACTTGCACATACTACAATCATCAGTCATATCACATTATCGTGATTCATATACAAATATCGAACTACAAATGTGTCCTTTAATATCTAATTCTCTCTACCTCGGAATTAATATATTTTCATATATGTTTAACCGAGGGGGAATTTTATTAAGCGATTATAGGATGGGCAATCGCCAGGCTCGAACCAGCGAACTCTCAATCCCAGGACTGGCAGTGAAGCCTAAAACCACTACGCCACCGCAAGAGATATAAGTTCATGCCGTCTCCCAACTGAAATACCTGTCGCGCGCAGGTATTTTTGTTTTTGGAGACCGCACAAGCCCATCTCGTCCTCGGTAGCGTAGTAGTGCTTTTGCCCGCACGTAGTCATTATATCAGTCATATCGCATTATCGTGATTCATATACAAATATCGAACTACAAATGTCCTTTAATATCTAATTCTCTCTACCTCGGAATTAATATATTTTCATATATGTTTAACCGAGGGGGAATTTTATTAAGCGATAATAGGATGGGCGATCGCCAGGCTCGAACCAGCGAACTCTCAATCCCAGGACTGGCAGTGAAGCCTAAAACCACTACGCCACCGCAAGAGATATAAGTTCATGTATATATATATATATATATATATAATATATATATATATATATATATATATATAATATAATAGATATATATATATATAATGTGTGTCTGTGCTTTATTAAAGTGAGAGTAACTCGCACTATAATATATACATATAGTTGTATCACGTATATATATGGTATATATATTTTATATATATATATATATATATATATTTTGTGTTGTGTGTGTGTGTGTGTGTGTGTGTAAGTGTGTGTGTGTGTAATTGTCAAGGTAATGAATATTTTTCTTCTCAAGAGGCTGAAGAATGCAAAGTAAAAACAACAGGTAGCAGAATGTTTGTGTGACTAAAAGTAAAATTAAATGGACCAAGGCAGAGGACCATTTTCTAAATAATGGGTGGAACTTTACTAAGGAATAAAACTCAGATATATGGAAAGCCAAAAATGGAAAGTTACTGTGCACGTGAATCCAGAATCAGAAACTAGTAACACACTTATTAAGGTAAGAAAATAATCGTAAGTTATGAACAGAGACTTCACAGACAAGTTTAAATGCAACTTTAAATATGGAAAAATTAACACAAAATGATCCAATTGCTACATGAAACAGTGACAGATTAAAAAAAACAATGTAACTTTTATTCAAAACGACGACAGATTATGCGTTTCGGATTTTTTTTTCTTTTTTTTAATCAACATAGATTCTCAGCTGTGAATTCCACGTTCGTCTGTACAAAGGGACTGCGCAGTAAAACCCTGGTCCTTAAAATAACCCTGCCACGTTAAATTGCGGTTATTTGGTTATTTATTATGTGTGTACACACACACACACGCATATATATATATATATATATATATATATATATATATATATATATATATATATATATCTAATAAAAGGAGTCCATAAAAACACCAAAATATAGAGAAAAAAAGTACTATATTTCAGAGACTGCTGTCTCCCTCTTCAGGTAGATGAATGAGAAAAGTTTACAGAAAAGGTGGTATTTATACCAAGAGGTCCATCCACAAACAAGCCATTTTAAGTCACCCCCGCTGATAATCTTCCTTTAATCTTCTTAAGGGTTGGTTGAATGAAGACGTTGTTGATCGTGTCCGAAATCCATGCTCCTTTTGAGATGTTCATTACCTGCCTCTCTTTTATTAAGGCCGATTCCATCATTTGACCCTTGTACCGGCAGTTGCTGCTATAAATTACACGTGACAAATTCCAGTTTATTCTATGGTTATGTTCATTTATATGGTTGAAAATAGCCGAGTTCTGTTGTCCATACCTAACTGACCGTTTGTGTTGTATTAATCTCTGGGGAAGGGATTTACCTGTAAATCCGATGTAAGATTGGTCACAGTCCTGGCATGGGATTTCGTATACCCCCGAGTCCTTTGGAGATGTCTTTTGTTGGACGTTAATCAGGGATTTGGCTAAGGTGTTTGGGTAAGTAAATACAAAAGGGTTCGATTTTCCGAGGGGGTTGGTTATTCTCTTAATCGTGTCCAGGTGGGGAATTATTATTTTATTGTTGGGTGTATCTCTGGTCTTGTCTTTAGGGGGTCGGTAGAAAATTACGTTTGCTTTGTGAATTGCTTTCTCAATATATGGTCATGATATTTTAAAAGACGAAAGTTGCTTGCGAATTAGTTCAAATTCTTTTTCCAGGAATTCTGGGGAACAAATTCGTAAGGCTCTTAAGAACAAGTTACTAGCTACACCTATCTTGATAGTACTGTCGTGATAGCTAAAGTAGTGAATGTATGAAAGTGAGAACGTTGGTTTTCTGTATATGGTAAATTTGTATTCTGTCGTGTCCTCTGATTATTAAATATCAAGAAAAGGTATTTGTTGTCTGTTTCCCATTCAACTTTAAATTTGATGCTGGGCACTAATGTGTTTAATTTCGAGAGGAATTCATTGAAATTGCCCCACCTATTATCCCAAAATGTTAGGATATCATCCACGTATCTCATCCACAGCATGTTTTTGGGTTTTATTGCATTTATTACTGTAGTTTCAAAGTATTCCATGTACAGATTGGCTAGAACAGGACTTAAGGGACTACCCATACTACACCCGAATTTTTGCTTGTAGAATGATTCCCCGAATGAAAATACGTTATTAGATGCACATAATTCAACTAGCTTTATTATTTTGTCAAGCGCAAATGGGAAATGATCTGAATAGGGGGATAATTTTACCCTTAAAAACTGAAGAACGTCCTGTACTGGTACTTTAGTGAACAGGGAATCTACGTCAAGGCTTAAAAGTTTTATGTTGTGAAGTGGTATATGTGCTTCTCTGAATTTGTGACAAAAATCTTCCGAATGTTTAATGTGACTGGGAGAAAAAGTGCCTAAAAAAGGGGAAAGGAGGCCAGCTAACCATTTAGAAATTTTGGGACAATAGGTGGGGCAATTTCAATGAATTCCTCTCGAAATTAAACGCATTAGTGCCCAGCATCAAATTTAAAGTTGAATGGGAAACATACAACAAAATTCCTTTTCTTGATGTTTTAATAATCAGAGATACGACAGAATACAAATTTACCATATACAGAAAACCAACGTTCTCACTTTCATACATTCACTACTTTAGCTATCACGACAGTACTATCAAGATAGGTGTAGCTAGTAACTTGTTCTTAAGAGCCTTACGAATTTGTTCCCCAGAATTCCTGGAAAAAGAATTTGAACTAATTCGCAAGCAACTTTCGTCTTTAAAATATCATGACCATATAATTGAGAAAGCAATTCACAAAGCAAACGTAATTTTCTACCGACCCCCTAAAGACAAGACCAGAGATACACCCAACAATAAAATAATAATTCCCCACCTGGACACGATTAAGAGAATAACCAACCCCTCGGAAATCGAACCCTTTTGTATTTACTTACCCAAACACCTTAGCCAAATCCCTGATTAACGTCCAACAAAAGACATCTCCAAAGGACTCGGGGGTATACGAAATCCATGCCAGGACTGTGACCAATCTTACATCGGATTTACAGGTAAATCCCTTCCCCAGAGATTAATACAACACAAACGGTCAGTTAGGTATGGACAACAGAACTCGGCTATTTTCAACCATATAAATGAACATAACCATAGAATAAACTGGAATTTGTCGCGTGTAATTTATAGCAGCAACTGCCGGTACAAGAGTCAAATGATGGAATCGGCCTTAAATTAAAAGAGAGGCAGGTAATGAACATCTCAAAAGGAGCATGGATTTCGGACACGATCGACAACGTCTTCATTCAACCAACCCTTAAGAAGATTAAAGGAAGATTATCAGCGGGGGTGACTTAAAATGGCTTGTTTGTGGATGGACCTCTTGGTATAAATACCACCTTTTCTGTAAACTTTTCTCATTCATCTACCTGAAGAGGGAGACAGCAGTCTCTGAAATATAGTACTTTTTTCTCTATATTTTTACGTTTTTATGGGCTCCTTTTATTAGATGGAATTCTGTTGTTACAGAACATTTTTACCAGTCATATATATATATATATATATATATATATATATATATATATATATATATATATATATATATATATATATATATACATACATATATACAATATACATCTGGAAGAAAAAAATCACTTTTTATATCCAGTGGACCACGTTAACAAGAAACTGATCTCAAATATCGATAAGCGCATAATAGACGGAAAATAAATTAAGGTTAGGAAGAAACAGCAAGTCTCCCTTTACTATAATTGCTTTACGCTTCATTTTCATTTATACAAAGACTAACTTACCTTCAACACACACACACACACACGCACACACACACATATATAATATATATATATATATATATATATATATATATATATATATATATATATATCAACGGTCAACCAATAAAGCGGTAGAGGGGTGCAGCGGAACTCCACTATCAGTGGACAAAGCAATTAAGAATGTCGGGTCAACTTGGTGGAAAGGAAGCGGGATGACCCATAAGCAAATAAAACTAAAACGAACAAATAAAACGTGCAAAGAACACTCACTCACACGTGAGAGAGAGAGAGAGAGAGAGAGAGAGAGAGAGAGAGATTCATACTGTCTGTTGGTTTAAGTAAGGAGACCGACATAAAAACACTCAATAACATATAACTATACGTACAGAGACGTGTGATATATATATATATATATATATATATATACATATATATATATATATATATATATATATATATATATATATGTATAGTATAGTATATATATAGATGTATATATATATATGTGTGTGCGTGCGCGCGCTGTCTGTTTGTGTGTATATATATATATATATATATATATATATATATATATATATATAATATAATATATATGTGTGTGTGTGTGAGTGTGAGTGTGAGTGTGTGTGCGTGTGTATCTATAGGCACACAAATCAAATGAAGCGTTAATACGTTTGTCTGATGAATTTGAAACGAGAGAATTACATCTGTGCAGTGAAAGACGAGAATAGTAACGGAAAAAGAAAAGAACTAAAATATAAAATGTTGAGAAAATGTAAAAGACTTGGGTAGTGTTTATCATCGAGAACAACCACTTCCTCTCTTAAGTAAACATCACTAAATAAGTCAGGTACGAAAGTGATTTTCATATGTTATTTTAAGAATCAATACTGACTGTATTTTACTTTCCTCCTCAAACAGCATTCTTTTTCACATACTCCTTTGTCATCATTCCTACCCTTGTCCTGCTTCCGATTTTTAACATTTGTTTCCTTACCTACCTATTTCTATAAAAAAAAAAACACGCACACACACAAAAGAAGTAAAGTACCAGCAGGAATAACAGACGAAAAGAGTCATACAAATAAAATTACAAGCACGTAAATAAATCAGAGAAAAGAGAACAAAGGAACGAATTGCGAACAGGAGGGGAGGAAATAGTAAACTTAATCATTCCACAATTGGTAAATCAGCAGAGAATAAAGCTAACATTTTTATCTGTCACCATTAAATATCCCTCGTTATGCAGAGTCCAATCTGATTGACAAGACAAAACCGGACTTCTGTCGAAGGTCCTTCAGTCCGCAAGAGATATTAAGGGCAACCACACTGCCGCCCTGGCTACCTATTTATATAGATAGTAGATGGAATGATAAAATCCCTGTTTTGTCAGATTTCTTGCAATCCAAAGAAACTTTCAGGAAGTTAAAGATAGGCTACAAGTAGCCTATCTCTAGCTTCCCTTATACCATTCTTATCCAAGTGGTTCCGGATCCTCCCAGTCTCCTGGGGCCCGCAGAGCCAACCACCATCACGTATTACTCCCCCCAAAGGATTGCTCGAGGGTTATGTCCAATCAATCTCGCCATCTCCATCTCCCTTTCTTCATTACGTCGCCAACATATGGAACATCTAGTAAATTCCCAGATAGTCATTTCTGCCGCCATTCTGCCATCTGACTTCCACTAATCTTCTTAAAGCTTTAGTCTTACCAAAATTGACATACAAATTTAACCCAGCAAAAATTAGCTGGGCGACTTAAAACCACGAATCCGGAATTCTTTTTTTTTCTTAATGTCTCTGCCTATTGGAAAAAAAGACCCGGTGTGATTCAGGAGCTAAATTATCAAATATATCTGAGAACTTAAAAAAAAAAATTTATTTGGCTGTTTTTCGTGCTCACTTTCAAATGAAATGATATTGTCAGATGGTAACACTAGTTACTAGATGATTTCTTATTGCCAAAGCGTGCTACATTTTTGAGGAGTGAGCAAAACATTAATAAAAGAGCACCATAATTTTGATGCTTAGTGCACACTCATTTCCCCGACCTATTTTTTCCCCGTGGGATTCCCTTCACTGCAGGTTTTGGAATGCTCTTTCTAAATATTTTTCGACTGATTTTTTTATATGTCTTTCAAGTGACTAGGCTATCGCTCCTTTCAGCCTTTGGAATCACTCCCCTAATTCTACATTATCACTTTAGCTTAGGACCTAGCACACAAAGAAAGCACTGGGTCGCCAGTTCCATCGACCTCTGCATGAATTGACGCTCAATGAATACTAAGTGTGAGAAACACTTATGTTCCAAATAAGCATACTTAAAACCACAGAATATTCATTATATATATATATATATATATATACTATATATATATATAAATAATATAAAAAATTATATTATATATAATATATATATATATTATTATATATATATAATATTATATATATAAACTAATACCAGTGAAATTTGAACTCAACGACATAACAATTACATATTCCAAGTGATTACGCTTTTCAGAACATCAA
>NC_087200.1:99321086-99333586 GCF_015104395.2 Macrobrachium nipponense | reverse complement strand
CTCTCTCTCTGTCTCTCTCTCTCTCTCATTATACACACACATACACATCACATAGTAGTATAAACAAAGTTGTTCTTTTGTGAAGGTTCGAAAACAAGTCCAACTGCCAACCTCTAAATAGAAGGATAAGCAGTTCAAGATCTGAAGAACTATTTTTACTGAACAAATGCATTCCTCATGTAATTACTATATACCTTAGTTTACCTCATTACGGGAATTTCCAATTGAAAACAAATTACACAATTTCATGAAACTAATAACCTCAAGTAGTTTGGTTACAGAATTAACAAGCACGCTCTTGAAAGTGAACACAGCATAGCAGCCTTTACCAAATTTCTTATGCGACACTACAGTATTTACTGGAAGATCAGGACTTTCAATATTTGTCTATATTTTTTTCCACATAGAAAACACCTAAAATGACAAAATAAATGTTTAGTGCTGATGCTTTTGTGACAAAATAAATGGACACATCAAACATATAATAAAATCTTGCCTTCGTGACCATAGAAAACGGAAGATTGCAGCTGCAAGAAAAACCCGGAGATGGCGCCTGCTGTAGTCTATCAACAAAATTATCAGTTAGCTTGATTTCAACACGTAAAGAGGCAGTGCCGTCAGCGTGCCTCGCGCAGTGCACTGTAGACATTTATGGGCTGCTGAAAACATGAGCCCGTGCCAGGACAAGGCTGGCTTAATCTTATTACTACTACTAACGTAGGCATTACTTAAGGTTCTTTGCAGCGTCCCTGCGGCCCTTATCTGCAACCCTTTTCATTCCTTTTACTGTACCTCTGTTCTTAGTCTCTTTCTTCCATCCTAGTTTCCACCCTCTCCTAACAACTCTTTCAACATTATTTTCAGAGTTGAAAGACCGTAGTTTCCAGCCCTTGGTCCTTGGGCTATATTTTATATTCCATTAAATTCTAGCTTTATCTTAATACAGATTTGAAAGACTTTATGACAAAACAATTTTGTTCCCTGCTAAATTTTCCAAATTATCTTACTTTCAGCAAGGATGACCAGGTATGTATGTATGTATCTATGTATGGATGGGTGGATGCATAAATATACATATATACATATATGATGTATATATACATACATAGGTATGTATGTATGTATGTATGTATGTATGTATGGTTAAAATCACTTTAACACGTGATTTGATTATCACACGTCTACACGAGTGAAAAAATGAAACTGGGTGTTGTAAGGTCCTGACCGGTTTCAGCTTTATTTCCAAGCCAATGACTTGGAATTAAAGCTAAAACCGGTCAGGACCTGCATCCAGTCATTCTTTAAACTGTACTGATATGTGATACACAAATCACGTGTTAAAGATACTATAACCATACATATATATATAATATATTTCTTTCAGTAAAAAATTTCAAAAATTATAATAAAAAGCAAAACAAACTAATCCCAGTGTAATATAATAAGGAATCTATTTTCCGTAATTAACTTTTATTTAAACAAAAAGAAAACTGAAATTAAACCAGGTTTGGTGAACAGCAGCACCAATATGCAGTAAATGTGCCTTGCTGTCCAACTTCTCAGTTGTAGAGGTCCTTTATTCCAACACCGCTGGACAGTGGAACAATGGAGCAGCCTCCCAGAGGAAGTCGTGGAGTAAGAACTTCAGAGGTTCAAGCGAAGATGCAATTATTCTTGCATTTTAATGCATTTTCCTCTGTTTATCTATTTTTAATTTATTGTTTTTTTCTTTTTTATTAGGTAATATCTCTTCTTTCTGTATTTGCCTTTACTTCCTCTTGCTTCTTCATAATTGTTTGTATGGTGCTTTGACGTTGCATGGAACCAGTGGTTATTCAGCAACGGGACCAACGGCTTTACGTGACTTCCGAACCACGTCGAGAGTGAACTTCTATCACCAGAAATGCACATCTCTCACTCCTCAATGGAATGGCCGAGAATCGAACCCGCGACCACCGAGGTGGGACGCTAATACCATACCAACCACGCCGCTGAGGCACTTAGCTTAATATTAATGAACACCATATTCTTTGGAAGCTTGAAGTTCAAGCCAGTGGCCCCTGTGGATTGTTCTATATGAATAGGTTTCATCTACTGAATAATAATAATACATTCCCACCCTTATTTACTGTGAAGATTTACATTCAAATGAATCCCTTAAAACTTATTTCAGCTTTGAGTTATGAGGAAAGCTACGAATATTGGAATTCACCGAGAGCACGTCCTAGAAAGAACTCATTAATAAAAGGAAAATCAATGTTGAAAGTGAGGATTTCCCTTATTGTAAACCATTGCACACAGACATATATACATATATATACGTGTATATATATATATATATATATATAATATATATATATATATATATATATATATATATATATATATATATATTCTTTCAACTTTTTGTTTTCCTTTTCCCAGATACTAATAAACATAATTTTTTCCAAATAAAATAAATCTTTCGATGTGAATAGAGTCAACCTATCTTGGATGAACAAGGACAAATGTTAAGTCCGAAGAGTTTCCCTTTTCAAATAATCAGCTTAGAAAAAATATCGACACATAGGAAGTGAGATATAAGGCATAAATAAGTATCTAAGAGAGAGAGAGAGAGAGAGAGAGAGAGAGAGAAACGAATGTGTGTAAAGAATACTATTGACACATCTAACAAAACTGATATGCATAAAGCAACACTCGAGCCATTCTCCGAAGAACACATGAGACGTCAGATTGTTTCGTCCAGCCCGTCTCCCTTCCACAGTCTTTGAACAAAAACGAACGATAGTCTGAGGGAAAGGCTCCAGAAAAACGCGCTTCCTCAGACGTAGTACAACAACCCACCATTCAGAATAAACGTCACATATAACTCATTTTTGCTCTCAATGGGACCTCCGTCAAGCCCCTCACACTCGGCAGGAGTGATAGCTTGTCAAAACAAGGTCTTGAGCTATGTTTGGAAAATGAGCATTTCCAAGATATATGCGGATTCTTGCTGAGTGATCACCTCAGGGAGTAGCTTTAAAGATGTATTTGCGAATGAATGACGGCTTCTACTTGAGGAGTTTCGCATTTTTAATTTTAGCAGAATTTGTAAAAAAAAAAAATCCACAATTATATAGTAACTCATATTACTACGTATGTACAATATACAAGAAGGACGTTAAAACTCTTAGCCATACGATTCAATCCAACTTACCCTTGTGCCGCGGACACATTATTACTGTTCAAAATCTCATTATCACATTTGCTCAAATAGGGAACAAATCCAGAATACGGTATGTTTGCAAGAATATTAATTGAAAAAGAACAACCTTCAAATGGACAATAACCCAAGAGCCAAATCTCCACTCAGATCATTCGGAAGGTTATCTGGGTGATCTTGCGAAAATGACGGAAATGCGTGAGACAGTGGGACAACCCGTTATATTACATACATATATATATATATATATATATATATATAATATATATATATATATATATATATATAATCAGTAATCACAATTCATCAATTCAGAAAACATCACTCCCATACATTTCGTAGGTAATTATTGTTACTATTATTCAGTAGCCCACAGGGACCACTGACTTGAAATTCAGGCTTCCAAAGAATATGGTGTTCATTTGAAAGTAACAGAAAGTAATAGGATATACAGAAAGCTGAGATTAGTCAGGAGCAAGAAAATAATAAATTAAGTTAATAAATAAAGAGATAAAATATCAGTAAATTAATAAATTAAAGATATAAAATAGTAATATTCTTACATGTAGCTGCAACATCGTAGATTTGTTCCAGAGTATCAGTATTCTTATTATTATAATAAAATATCCGACTATCTTATAAAAAAAAATAACATCATGTCATTTTATACCAACGTTCTGCTCGAAACGGCAATAGCTGTAGTATATACGGGCTGCAATTATTGATTCTCTTGCAGTCACTCACCCATTCACGCACTGCCCACACCCAACCACTTTTACTTAATGATGGGCAGTGTTATTATTTTTCGTAAGACCACGTCTCAATGATCGGTATACAGCACAGAAAAATGTTATTAGCTTTCTCGTGTCCCCGTCTTACCTATCCCTACTCAGGAAATGGCATAAGAGTTTTCTTTCTACCTCCTTGGACGAGTGATTTTCGCGCTGGGCTACCAGTCCGGTGGTCCGAAGTTCGATTCTCGGTGCGGATTCAAAAGAATGTATTTCTGGTGATAGAAATTCATTTCTCGATATAATGTGGTTCGGATCCCACAATAAGCTGTAGGTCCCGTTGCTAGGTGACCAATTGGTTCCTAGCCACGTAAAAATATCTAATCCTTCGGGCCAGCCATAGGAGAGCTGTTAATCACTTCAGCTGTCTGGTATAAAACTAAGATATACTTAACTTTTTCTACCATGGTAGGCATGAAAGTGCTCATATTTACAAAAGTTCCTCGTTGGACGAGTGGATTTCGCGCTCGGGTACCAATCCGGTGGTCCGAAGTTCGATTCTCGGCTCGGCCAACGTGGAACCAGAGGAATTTATTTCTGGTGACAGAAATTCATTACTCGATATAATGTGGTTCGTCCCACAATAAGCTGTAGGTCCCATAGCTAGGTAACCAATTAATGGTTCCTAGCCACGTGAAAATATCTAATCCTTCGGGCCAGCCCTAAGAGAGCTGTTAATCAGCTCAGTGGTCTGGTAAAACTGAGATATTCATCATATAAATAAATAAATAAATAAATAAATAAATAAAATTGCAGTTAAGGCACAAGCGCGACTTACACAGTACCACTGACGCTTGAAAACCTACCATTTGATAAATATGCGACTTTCACTTTAATATTTGTGTATAAAAAAATTTCCTCCAGTACCCATCCTAATAGAATATAAATAACACAGACATGAAATAAACACTGAAAGACAACAAAAATACTTGTGTTCTATTCGACAGAACTGGCTTGATAAATTTGTGTGTGCGTGTGTGTACGGATCTTGAGGTGCACTTCATGAATTTCTGCTTAGGCCTAATCATCCTACGCAGTCAGTATGTGACGATTCTATAAATATTTCAGTGAAAGATGGCCGAACTTTTCTTCAATGAGACAAACACCTCCAAATACTTACTCTTTCACGTAGATGAGAGAGAGAGAGAGAGAGAGAGAAGTAGAGAAGAAAAGAGGAGCGAGGAGGAGAGAGAGAATTAAATCAAACAATCTTGCAATCACGGATGTCCAAACGTAATCAAAACCCACACCTGGTGAGTCGACTGTTGACCAAAGTCATTTTCGAATCACTCACTAACCTCATTTCCTCACATTTCGGATGAATCCTCAGAAAGTCATTTTTGGTAAAATACAGAAGAATTGCAATGACTGTGATCATCACTCTGGGATACCGCACACTGAACTTGAAGGAATCGTGCATGATGAGCGCTTAAATAGACATGGAACACTCAATGACAATACAAGCATGTTTCTCCATGATCGACGCACGGTCTCGAGTCTCAGAATGTGTGTGTGTATTATATATATATATATATATATATATATATATATATATATATATATATATATATATATAATATACATATATATATATATATATATATACACACATATATATATATTATATATATATATATATATAATACTATATAAAACAGACATGCACACATTCACTCACGTAGGTACAAATTGTATGTAAAAAGTACGATGTCAGTGCGAGAAGAGAGAGAGAGAGAGAGAGAGAGAGAGAGAGAGAGAGAGAGAGTAAATAAATTCAGAAATCATTAATCTAGGGCGTGAATGCCCAGGGGCCTTCACGTGACAAGATAAAGAGAGAAAGAGAGCAGTAATAACCGAAAATAACCAGCAGAGCAAAGTCATGATAACTTGAACAGAGACCTGACGCACTTGACAAATCCCTCCCTCCACATTCTATAACGAAGTCAGTGTAAAGCCTGTACTTTGTTGTTGTTGTTTTTGTTCTTCTTCTTCTTCTTCTTCTTCTTCTTCTTCTTCTTGGGGGTTAGGAAAGCCCTATGGAAGAGCCTAAAAAGGTGAAAAAAAGGTGCTTCACATTGAGTTACTGATACAGGAATTTTAGAATAGGATATTTATGATTTATTTATTAAAATGAAAATTTAAAAAAATAAATAACACGCATGTTAAACAGTACTGAAAATTATTTCTAATAAAATATAGCGTATTTATTTTAATTTCCTTTGGTGAAATAAGGTTCTAATTGACCGTAGATTTGAGCACATTTTGATATTGTTGAATTGTATTTCAGCTCTGTTTCTGTTCGATTATTTTGTGTTTCAAGTAATAACTGAGATTATATGAACGGGATTAATTTGTGTCCTTTTTATTTGATCCTTATTGTTAGTGTAAGTAGCACTAAGTATGAGTATCAATTACGAAGACCACTTCACCTTAAGTTAGGAATATAATGTTTACAACTTAGCGTGAGGCGAAAACCTTGCACGCGTTTTCCGAGTACGCTGGAGGTCGTATTTATGAAATAACAGCAGACAGCGAGTAATGGAATAATAACAGCTGCTATTATTGCTATTAAAACTACATAGTCTGTTAATATTTGTAATTTCTGTGATACAAGCACCAACATGTGGGGTAGGATATAGGTTAGTATTTAGATATAAGCATAATGACAATCTTCACTATATCAACAATGGCTGCAAAGACAACTACACGAGCAAGAGCTTGGCGCTGAAGGACTTCGACACTGAAACATATTCCTCATTGCGAGACGTCCTATAAGACATTTTTTCCCCAATACTAGACCAGTAGCGTCATTATGGTCTTTTATTCTTTATAAACCTTATTTCTGCCGTATTTTTCTTTTAAATATGTTGTTATCGAAGAAAATTTCTGTATATAATTTGTGAGTATGAACTAACAGATGAAAAATACAAACATGATATGTATATTTACTTATAAACCTGACTCATTGTCTGTGCGTGTACGTATTTGCGTGTACGAAGGAGTGTGTGGCGGTAGGTTAATTCCACTACCTCTTAAATTTTGCCTCGAGTGGACTCGTGACGACCTAAGTTTGAACTCTGGATCCGACTCCGGGCTCGGATTTTTGTGCTTCGAGAAGTTGGGCTCTTGTGAAGAAACACCACGAAACAGATTAAGAGGCTTTCTTTCTTTTAAAAACTTCTGACATTAGATGGCTTAGAAAAAAAGAGCGTAACAATAATGAAGGGAGGATGTTTTTCAGATGAGTTATTTCCGATAGCAAAAGTAACTGTTAGTCATCTTTACTGCTGAACATAGCTTAAATCACCCCTTGTTTTGTCACTTTTTTCGTTATTCATACATTGTTTCATTAAGTACTTACTGATGCTCTAAAGTGCGAGAAAAAAAATCCTTGATTGGGGCAAAATGTCAATACATTTAAACACCATACAGTTATGATGCTTACTTGTAGTATCTGTGATTTACGCTTTTCCTATAGTTTAGAAGCTTTTTTAGTATTCTTGGGTCTCTATTAGAACTCAATACCTGTAGAAGCTATTCTAAAGAGCCAGCCACCTAATCTGTAGCTTTCTTGCCTCAGTGAAATAATGAAGCTCCTATTATGGCTTCATGGACATTTTCCATTTATTGTCCAATAAATTTTCCATGATTCTCTGATAGCATAAGACTATTAAGTCTGAATCATTCCATCCACACATTTCTGTCCGCTCAGACTGCAGATCCTTTACACATCCGATAATAGATTCTCAGACATTTCTGTTCCGCTTATTTCGATGCGCCCACACAACTTGTATAGATAGGACAGGATGACAACCGGCGATAACGACTAATCACAATGGGGTTTTTGGTAATGACATTTAAATGCGACTTGTTTGAATGCCAAAAGCGATACGCAAAATGGGCTTGAGGAGTGTGGCGCCTGTCTGGAAATGCCCCTGACGACTGCCTTCCTTGATTAGCTCCAAAATAGCAACCTTACCTTAGCTCGAGAGAGAGAGAGAGAGAGAGAGAGAGAGAGAGAGAGAGAGAGAGAGAAATCATCATATACGGAGGAAGTTACTATTCTCTTGGCCAATCCACATCCCGAAAGTCTATAAAATAGTAGATTTTTGCTGCATCCAGCAGCTTTTTGTTCTCATTATTATGTAGCAAATCAAGGTAGGTTCCTTCTCATGTAGTCCTCCATTCTCTGGTGTTCAAACTGAATGTAGCCGAATAGAAGTGAGTAGTTTTCAGTTTTCAATTACTTCAATTATCCTTAATATTTTATATGTATACATTATGTCGTAAATATCTTATTCCTCTATTTAACTTTAGCCCTTTTATCTATCATTTACGCCATATTTACGAATATTTCCTCGCTTTCCACACTTCCATAAATTAGCTAGTAAACAACTTTCATCACATTTATTTTTCACAATTTCTGTATTTTGTGTCTTGTCATTCTCCCTCTACCAAATTTTCATATATTTTTATTATCAACAGACTTTTTGTTATCCTACGGCACTGTCGCGGTTCCAAACGTTTCAAATAAACATGTATACTACTGTATACAAAATAGATATCGATTTCTTATTTTGAAAGCCTATTCAGAAAATTGCCAAATAACTAAGATTGCTACTAATGAAAAGGTTCCCATCACATTATCCACTCCTGTGATTATAACGAAATAATAAGAGTCAATAAATATATTTAAACAGTTATTATTATCATCTGTTATCATTAGCCATTTTTGTTCCCCTTCGACTTGCCATTATTGCTGTCAAACTCTACATTTCGCTCCAAGTTGCAAAGGCAGCAACAGCCAATTTATAATACATCTACAATAGGTAAATTAATCTATCATTGTAAAGAATTCTAATATCAATTTATATTATGTAAAGTCTATAATATATGTATATATGTAATATATATACATAGTATATATGTATGTATGTATGTATATATGTATGTATGTATGTGTGTATATATTATATATATATATATATATATATATATATATATATATATATATATATATATATATATATATGATACCATTTTTTTTAAAGATTCTCAATGTTATTAAATTCTTTTGTGTGTGTGTATAAAATGCAAGTTTTGCATTCAGTATTTCGCATCTTCCTAAATAATTATAAAACATAGCCAATTAAAGTGCATCAATAGAAGCAAATAAAGGATAACAATTCAAAACCAGTTTAACAAAATTTCTTTTATTTCGTCGTCATTCTTTCGTGTTATAATCATCGTAAAAACAGTCACCAACAACACTTCTCTGTTATGCTACCTGAGCAAATATCAAAGGAACAGTACAACCGTGTCTGCAACACAAATGCATGCATTTGTTTGCATACACGATATCACATTTCGACCTCACATTCGTAATGGAAATTTAAATACAGTTTTAAATTGCCTTACAAGATCAAAATGAAAATATAAGTTTACTATGTTCAAAGTATTTGACCAATGCGAATAAAAATATTATAAAAATAATATAATAATAATAACAACAATAACTTGCTTAGAATGGCAAGGCAGGCAGGGCCATGGAGGAAAGCTACAAGGGGACCTAAACAGCTCCTTCGAGCGCCAATTGACTAAACTCCTACGCCACGATAACTAGCAGCAACCCGGCCGACCCGAGACTGCATTACATCCTGGTAGGGACACTATAGCTGCACCAGCTGATTGACTACGTAGGATTTGGACATCAGGACACGTAATACTCGTGAGAGGAATCGGATACGCCGCTGTTGTACGAAGAATCGGCGATGGACACCTGAGGACTGATTCTGGGCTTTGGCCCGCTGGTCGTGATGAGACACGCCTTCTCTGCGTCGGTTGCTGCCAAGCTGTTGTGAATCTTGGTATAAAGTCCCTCGTGAGTCGTCTTTTTGCTACAGCACAAATTCGTGATGAATGCCACCGCCACCAGAACGTGTAGACCTACGACGAACTGCGTGGCCCACTCGAAGCCTATGTGGTCAAACAGTGCGCCGGCAGCGGAAGGGCCAATGAAAGCCCCCAGAGCAAAGGTCGAGGCCCACATGCCCGATACCATGCCGTAGGTTTGGATATCATCGGGGAAGCCGTTAGCAACAGCGTCTCTGTGGGCACTGGTAAAGGTGGCGACCAACTCGGCACCGAATCCGATGCCATGAAGGATGAGGGCTACGATGCAGACGGGGATGGTAATGGGGCCGATGGGGAGGAAGGGAGCTGGCCCCACCATCAGGAAAGACGTGACGATGACGAAGGCGCCGAAGATGACCACAATTGTAGGATTGATATGCTTATCGCAGAGCCACCCCCAAAGCGGTGCGAAGATCCCGTAAGTCGCGCCATTCAGGATGAACATGAAACCCAGCTGCAAGGGCGAGAGTTCGAAGGACCTCAGGTGGGGTTCGAGAGTTGCCTGAAGGAAGCCGATGCTGATGGAGGACGCTATGATGGCGTAAGCAGCGAGAGCGATGGAGGGCACCTTGACTAACTGGAGGATGTTGCCGGAGGATTCCTTCTCTCCGCCGAAGTCGCTGTGGCTGGGCAGGATACAGTAAGTCAGGGTCGCAGCGGCGATCAGAGTTCCTCCCAGACTGACGAAGGGCAGGGTGTACCCGCCTACTTCAAAGAGGGCGCCTCCGACGGTGGGACCCGCGATCATCCCCAAACCATAGCAAGTTTCCAGTGAGGCGAAAGTAGCTCCGACGTTTTCGGGGAATTCTTTCGCAATGATGCTGAAGGAGGCCGTTAGGAATCCCGCATTGCCCATGGCCTCGATGATCCTGATGGCGAAGGAGAAGCCGATGAAAATATCGGTGTCAGTGATGCGGTCGAGGAAACCGAACAGAATGCAGGTGGTAGCCGTGGTGAAGATGCCCGCGTTGAACATGAACTTGGGACCGATTTGGTTGATGTAGTTACCGTAGATGGGGCTGGCGATGAACACAACCAGTTCGAACACCCCAAACACAAACCCATATTGAGTAGCTGAGGCGCCCTTAGATTCGGCCATCATGGGGTAAAACGGCGCCTGTAGAGAAACGCAGACGGCGTTGCAGAAGTCGGCGACGGCGAACACAATGAGTGTGAGATACTGTTGACGAGTGTAGCTTGGCATTTTGAAGTTTCCTTTGACGGCACGAAATCAGGAGCCTTTCGGGTGAGCGGATGGATGGATCAGTTTTCACGTTCGGGGCAGAGCGGATGGATCAAGAGGCACTGAGATTGAGTGATGGAGAGGGAAGGTTGCGTCGCCTTCAATCTCAACCGCTGAGCTGCTCTGCGAGACGGACCTTCGGGCTCCCGGGCGAGTTGATTAGAACTGCGCTTACTGAACAGGACGCGTGACCTTATATACCCATACCCCAAATCCAGAGAAAGAGAGAGAGGTGGGGAGGGGGTGAGAGAGAGAAAGAGAGAGACGAGCCCAGCTTCACGTGCTCTTCAAATAACACAAACCGACGTCCTTCAAAAATACCACCATGGCACGCTTCCTTAAGGTCGAAATCAGAACGAAACTCATTTGACTTTACTCATTCATCGTATTGCAAAAAAGGCGATAGAAAAGGAGTATCGAGAGGAGGAAATGATCCCCGTTATTCTGTTATATGGAAACACCTTGCAGGAGGGTCACCGGGAGACGGCGCCAGCGATACACGCCCACTCTGTATCTGTCTGCTTCGATTCTCTGTCAACCCTCAAATAATCTCTCGAAGCAATTCCTACCAGAATTTTCTAGTTACAACCATACAAGCATTCAAGACCCACGAGAAATACGACAGCGCAGAGAGGGTGAATTAATATATATATATTTCATTTTAATAATTATACTGCAACGCACCACTACCAACCATACAAAGTTTGGGTGGTGAGAGTTCTTTTAAATAATAATGCTAAAAATTATGTCAATGAAAACAATTAATAAATATTATTACAAACACACAAATATCTATCTATATATATATATATATAGTATAATATATATATATATATATATATATATATATATATATATATATATATATTCTGTATACGGACAAATGGCTTTTTGGCAGCTTATAAGTATCAAACAAAAATGATTTTCAAATTTTCGCTAATCATGTCCAATGTATAGCAATTTTTACTATGTGCAAACTACATACATACATACATACATACTATATATATATATATATATATATATATATATATATATATATATATATATATATATCACCTAAAACAATAAAACAATATAGCTTGAGAGAGAGAGAGAGAGAGAGAGAGAGAGAGAGAGAGAGAGAGAGAGAGAGAGAGAGAGATTCTGTATAAAAAACTATTAAATAAGTGTCCAGTTATCTTAACAAACATATTACGTCACAGCAGCAACACATACAGCAAAGCAATTGCAAACTAAAGGCTGGTAACAAAACCACATTGACTACAGCATTCATGTTAACAAGGGTGGCGTTCTTTACACTGCCTTTCTTGGTGTTACCGATGTTAAACATCAACACTTGTTATTA
>NC_087200.1:99308586-99316086 GCF_015104395.2 Macrobrachium nipponense | reverse complement strand
TACCATTAATTTGCGTTATATAAGCACCACTTAATATAAGGAGCTCTTTTGCTTCATGTTGCCATGGGAATACGTTCCGCAAGTCTGCGGCCGCATGCAGACATTTTCATTACTTACGGCGTCAACACTTAGAATTCCTTTCTTAAGTAAATTTCAAATGATCTACATAATGGAATGAAGGGTCACTATCTGGCACTATGAATAGGTTGTCACTAAAAACTAACATTAGGTGTATCCAAACATTAACATATCATATACACATTTCTAAAAAACACAATTAAAATAAAACCTCTTTGAATTTTTAAATGTCTTGGTCTTACGCATAAATTAAAGGCCCATTATAATTATGGCATAGATTAAATAATAAATGACTAGTCAACATAATCAAAAAATTAAAATATCCATTTCTTATCAACGCTTTGAGTAATTCATAAAACTTACAATTCGTTGGGTCAGCACAATGTTGGTTCATAAGCTTTACCTCTCAGGTAATAACTATTGTTTGCCCAATTTTCACGCAGATTTAAGATTTGACTCAGTGTAAGATATCTCGTCACTGTAAGAAAATAAATTAACTAAACTTACGAAACAAAGATTCATCCAAAGCAATTAATTTATGTTCTCATACATCAATTTCATTGGCGCTTCAAATTTTAGTTGAATATTTGTCGTTGAACATTTGTTGACACATTCTGAGTACCATATCTATACACCAATGAGAAGTGAGTAGCCTCCCTCTCTGGCAATTGCAAATCTAATCACTGATATCACTGACACTGAAATCATTCTACCCTGCCATAATCACTGTTGACCGGTCATTAGGAACTCGCATGAAGCTAATCTGATGGCAGTGTTCCTGAGGATTTCAACAACTCGGAAAGAAATCCTTGTAATGGAAAAGGAAATCTTCCTTCCTTTTTCAAACGTTATTGGCATTCAATAGCAGGGAGCTTACTACAGGAAAGCAGACATCCTGCTGAAAGAAATAAAAACGTCTTCAAAATGTAAACAAAAATTATGATCAAATATATGAAAACTTTAATGTGAATTTTACATCGGACAACAATTCCGAAGTAGAAGCAAACTTTAAACTTGTTTTCTATACTTTCGGATGAGAGTACAAGTGCCACCGTCCCAAATGAGCACATCTTATGTAAACACGATAGGTAACATCCTCTGAATAATGTGCGTCATTTTGCCTTCGGTCAAGGATCACGCAAGTAGAAAATCACGAGGTTGAAAATACTGAAGAAAAAAAGCAAGAATGACGTTCCTGCTCGAAGAGATAATGAAATGGACAAAGACATTAAGAAACTCTCTCTCTCTCTCTCTCTCTCTCTCTCTCTCTCTCTCTCTCTCTCTCTCTCTCTTACAGAGGTCACATCTTTGCACCTAAAACTGCCACGCAGATGAAAGTCCCTGACATCACGTTCTAGAGCTGATAACAAGAAAAGAGGCACAAAAATATTTACTATTTCAGTGTGACAACAAAACCCTTCCATTGCTAAACACACGAGTGTTGTTTTATGAATTCATAAAAGAACAGGGTGCTCAAACTGCCCCTAATGGAGTACGTGAAGGTTCCTTTACCTCATTAAATGACAACGTACTTGATTTGACCTTTGAATAGACATAACAGAGTACATATATATATATATATATATATATATATATATATATATATATATATATATATATATATATATATATATACACGCATATATGTATGTATGTATGTATGTATATGTATATAAAAAATTAGCTAGATTCCAAAGAAGGTGAAATAATTTAGGCAAGTTCATTAAAATCCCTAATTCATAAGTTGATCTGAAAACTGAATTGTGCACCTGGCAGTTCACCAGACCGTGAGAAGTTGCACCAGTGTAGAGAAAGACATGGGAGTAGCAACGTATTTTTAAATTCCAATAGCTACAGTATTTGGGAGTTATACCTCCCAATGCGATATTTATACAGCTAAGTGCAAATGTTACTTTTGTTTTTACATGTATGTAGCACACGTGCATTTATATATAATATATATATATATATATATATATATATATATATATATATATATATATATATATATATATACGTATATTTGTGTGTGTGCGCGTGCACGTGTGCGTGAGCGCACGCGCATTACTGTGTAAACACTGTACAGATATATGTGTGTGTACATACACTTGATAGAAATTCAAAGGTCTAGTTATACATTTTTAACAATTTTTCTTAAAAAACTGTTACTGAAAACTTAAGGGGACCCTCAGCAGGGCATATATAACCAACAACACTTGACAACAATGAATAAAAGACTCCATCATCAATCTCCAACCAACATAAGCAAATATTGCATAAAAATCTTAACTTGCTCTTGGCTTTGACCTGTATTCGCCAAGGATAAAGCTTTATACTCTTCATTATTCACGCATGGTAATTAGTATTCAACAAAAAAATATACATAATAAACAAAGTCATGCGGGGATTTCCAGTATAATTTATCTTTAAAAGCAGATTATCATAAATACCTATCCATCCACGATGTAAACAGTGATAAAAAAAAACTATGACCTTGACCTCTGAAACTGTAAAAATCAAAGCTGGTGAACATCATTAATGAAAAAAACAGGGTGAAAAGGTTGCCACATACACACACACACACAAACACACACACACACACACACACACACACACACATATATATATATATATATATATATATTATATATATATATCTATATATATATATGTGTGTGTGTGTGTGTGTGTGTGTGTGTGTGTGTGTGTGTGTGTGTGTGGGTTGGCCACCCTTTTCACCCTGTTTTTTAAGTAATGTTCACCAGCTTGATTTTTACAGTTTCAGAGGTCAAGGTCATAGTTTTTATCACTGTTACATCGTGGATGGATAGGTATTTATGATAATCTGCTTTTTTAAAGATAAAATATACTGGAAATCCCCCGCATGACTTTGTTTATTATGTATATTTTTTTTTTTTGAATTACTAATACCATGCGTGAATAATGAAGAGTATAAAGCTTTATACTCTTCTTATTTATATATATATATATATATATATATATATATATATATATATATATATGTATATATATATATATATATATATATATGTGTGTGTGTGTGTGTGTGTGTGTGTGTAGCTAGATATAACAAATTTGAATGGATGAAATATGTCATCTCAACCTTTGACCTTTAAATTTAATATTCAATGCACTTTAGTTGCAGTGCACTTGAATAGGATCCCCGTAGGGATGCGGAGTTCTTTGCAGCGTTTCTCAGGCCCTGGCTGCAACCACTTCCATTCCCTATAATGTAGAACATCTGCTCATACATTCATCCCTCTGAATTTTAACCTTCTCCCAACAATTGTTTCACAGTGCAACTGCGAGGTTTCCTTCCTGCTACACCTTTCAAAAATGTTTAGACTTTCAGCGCTGAATGACCTAACAGGTCCCAGCACTTGGTTTTACCCAAATTTTAAATATCCATCCCACTCTCGTACGAAAAGGATGCCACAACGATGTGGTGAACTTTAATCAATTTCTCCGAATGTTATCCTCACTCAAAATGCACCTAATTGCTCCGACTTTTAACTTGTTCCTCCTAAACGTTAGCCATCTCAAATAGATCATCATCTTTTTTCTACAAAGTTCCGCCCAAAGCCGTTCACTTGTTTTCAAGCACTTCTACTGACGGACAGACAATTTAACGGACCAGTAGGCAAATAGGCTAACAATCGGAACAAGTAGATATGACCTCATTAACGGAGGTTACTGCAACTTACACATAAGCACTCACACATAATATATATATATATATATATATATATAGATATATATATATATATATATATATATATACATATATACTTTATAATATACACACACACATTTATATATATCACATATATATACATTATATATATACACACACATATATGTATATATATATATACATATAAATATATATATATATATATATATATATATATATATATATATATATATATATCAAATGGGGAATTGATTGCCTTATCGAATAACTATGATAGTTTGGCATATCACCGTGAACATCTGATCACCGTCCTAGCCGGTATACGTGAAACATGTTATATTAGACAGAGTGCATCATGCTACAACAATTAAATTCAGAGCATTGATTTCAACAGAAGTTCAGATTTTAAAAGTATTGGAGACGCTTTTTTGACATTTTCCGCCGGGTTTTAGACGTACAGATAATTTCCATTACTTATAGTTTTGTTATTTTACAATACAAGGGGGTCTATTTGTGACAAAAATACAGCAGGTTGCGTTTAGGCGACATTTTCGGAGGTAGCGACTTATTTCTAGTAAACCAGATTACATTACATTGTGTTTGTGCAAAATTCGTGATTGTGATTTGAGAATCTGCTTAAAGAATACAGTCCTTTTTTGTTTTTACAAACCATAAATAATCATGGCAAATAAGAAAATTATTCTATGTGTGACCTATGTTATTATCATTATTTGGTGGGATACATGTCTCTACAGCTTGAGTTTCAAGGATATCACACACACACATCAAAAAAAAAAAAAAAAAAAAAAAAAAAAAAAAACGCCCCATGAAAGGCAGGCACAATTTCAAGCTTCTCACGAAAGACTCATCGACTCGGCAAATAAACAAGTGTTTATCTAGTACTGATTAACCAATATTATCTGCACATAATGTAGAGATAGCGGGCAGTATGACTCTGCCCTATGATGAGCTCAGAACCCTATTTCTGCGGCCTCCTTTCCCATTGAAATTACATGTACCGTACATTACAACTGACAAATGGAATTTAAAATGACCGCACATCTTCGTCAAAAAATAATATTCTTCGCATCAAAATCCCTAAAAGTTTACAAAAATTGGGGCCATTCCACTCTCAGTACTGGACGTCAATTTGACCAAAAGGCGGCAAAATATCAAAGTAAACCCCTACATCTGATTTTGCAATGCCAAGTTCACAAAGGCACACACACACGCACACACACACACACACACACACACACAGAGAGAGAGAGAGAGAGAGAGAGAGAGAGAGAGAGAGAGAGAGAGACTGGATAAGCTGACTCAGTATACGCTGTGTCAATAGAGAGGAGACGCCGAAAGAGAGGCCGCATCGTGTCAAGGTGACGCCTGAGGCGTAACGTGGCAATGAGGAAGCAGGAAATAATCCACCCAGGGCATTGCAAATGATGTGTCAATAACAACAATAAACAAATTAAATAAAAAAGGATGGGGAGGTACACTACAGTTTAGTAAATAAACGGAAATGAAATCACTCTACTACAAGACTACAAGTAACTCAAGATTGTTATAAATCATTGAATGAAATTGAACAAAACAATATATGAAATTAATAAAAAAAATTCATCCAGATCAATAAATACGGATAATTTGTAATGCAATATAATTACGAAAGTAAACCAAATAAGAAGGTTAATTTGACAATATCTGGCATCTTGCATTTATAAATACTCACTCTAATTATTTCCATTTCTTTTAAATTATTATATGACAGATGAATAAGTAAAACATAAAAGACCTCCTGCGCGCCCCGGAAAAGACACAGATGAATGACATTCCCTACAGTCTCAGAAGAAAATATAAACATCATTTTCAGCAAGAGCTTCTGCGGTGTACTGTTGGCGTTATATTAAATGCAACCTCTTTGATAAAGAAGAGTTTAGACTCGCTACACAAGCGTAACAATAGGTAACTAACTGTGAATGAGAGACGGAAAAGAACTCCATTTGACAGAAAGGAAAATGCTACAAATTTTTAAACATTAACTGCTCATAATGACAAACAGTTCTTAGTTTGCAAGAATATTATTTTTTAAAGGAACTCAACACCGTCCCGAAGGGTCATTGAACAAGCCTGTCGGTTTTCCAGGATATAAATCTTGAACTATCATAGCATGGACTGAGCACAGACGCTTACAACTTTGATCAACATACACGAGTAAACATGTTCATTCAAATTCCATTTCAGCGTCTAAAAATAAACTCAACATTACAAACAGGTTAAAAAATATATATCAGCAATATATCAGTAATTATGTCAATGGTAATATTAGTCTGCCAAACAAGTTACAAGTGGAAAAAATCAAGTATCCTGTAGTCAGAGGGAAGGTCTTCAACTTTGCCAGACAAGAAAAATATTTCGTGACCATAATACCGCCCTTACCCGACCCCACCCACCTCCCCACTACCCCACCCACACATCCCTGGAATATGTCGTCAACAGCGAAGGACCCCAAAAAATAAATCCCACGAATATTGTCCAAACAACAAATATAAACACGTCAGGAAGTTGTCCACCCAAAATGACCTTGCAAACAGACAGAGAAAGTCATTCATTAAACATGTGCAAAAGGGAAGACCTCAAGACGAGAGAGAGAGAGAGAGAGAGAGAGAGAGAGAGAGAGAGAGAGAAGTATACATCGTGATAATTTCTCTCTTTCTCTCTCTCTCTCTCTCCTCTCTCTCTCTCTCTCTCTCTCTCAAGTATCCATCGTATCATGTTACCATGGATATACAAACAAAAGCCAACCGCAACACAAATACTACAAAAGTATGAAAGGAAGTGTGAGGCCCTTTGTGTACCTCCGAACCCTCTCCATCCAACAGAGGCCAATATTTACATTGAGAAAAAACTGGTGCACATATACACTACCTGTGCAAGTAGCTACAAGCTCTTTTTGACGTACAAGAACGCGTGAAAACGTATTTGTGTGAATGTTATCATAGCTTTGTATGAATTATCGAAAGATACAAATGACAAGAAAAGAACTGAACAAATATTCCCTTCCATGAGAGAGAGAGAGAGAGAGAGAGAGAGAGAGAGAGAGAGAGAGAGAGAGAGATTTAAAGCCAAAGGCCAAGCGCTGGGACGTATGAGGTCATTCTGCGCTGAAATGAAAAGTGGCAGTAAAAAGTTCTGCAAAGTGTAGCAGGAGGAAAATCTCGCAGTTGCATTATGAATCAATTGTTAGAAGGTGGAAAGCAAGATGAAGGACAATTTGAACGGAGGAACAGTATGAGGGCTGAAAAGGGTTGCAGCTAGGGGCCGAAGGCACGCTGCAACGAACATTAAATAACGCATACAGTGCACCGCATAAGATGCACTGACGGCACTACCTCAGTGTGGAGAGGGAGAGAATCTTAAACACCATTCGAAGCAGCCAGCTCCAATAAAACCATATCGAGTTACATATTGCATAATCAGGTTACAGAACTTATGAGGTAAACGTAACGTCAGCTCACAACTAAATGAGCAAACTCTTCCAAGGCCGGGTATCTGCATCAGAGCTACACACTCTTCAAAAAGAACCGAAATACACCACCAGCTATCCTACGTCATGAAAAGAGACCAAATACGTTCCGCCACTGCACCAACGCGAGAGGAGCTGCATACCAAACACTTCCCCCTTTTTCCAGTGTTGGGGATAAACG
>NC_087200.1:99251086-99306086 GCF_015104395.2 Macrobrachium nipponense | reverse complement strand
CACACATATAGAGAAATAGAGAGAGAATCAACGGATCTATGGACAACAGTATACACTAAAACTTAATCATCAACTCGGCCAACCGTATAAAGGTTCCCTAACATAATACTGTTGTTTAAATCTCATCCGTTTTGTCATGCTTCGATTGTTAAATGCGTTATTCCTCACATTACATAGGCATTCCTTCGTTGTTACCATTCCGGTAGGAATTATCTTTATCATCAACTCAATCAACTGCGCGAAGATTAGCTTACATACTGTTATTAAGCCAGGATCTTTTCTAGTTAGTGACCCCTAAGGGTTTTATCCCGGTATGTATACACCTTTGCCGCGCGTTTATTATCAGCCCTTTGGGGATTACCGTAATAACATAAACAAAAGACTGTAAATATCGTCAAGGTAATCGCCCCTAAGAAATATTAGTCCTAGTTAATGACCCCCAAAAATCCTTGGGGGTCACTATCTAGGAAAGATCCTTTGGCCATTATTGTCGAAGATTATTATTCAGAATAAATAAACTAAAGAAGCGACAAAAACAAAGCCAACGAAAACGGGTGCCAAAGAACAAATAGGGCTGACTTAGGAGCTCTACAGATACAAAGCTTATAGGATTCTACCTAAGAGGGTTATTATCACACGTCAACTATCCTAACAACTCCCTTAAAGAATTAGGAACCTATAAACTCTCATGATCAAAATCAGCTTATAAATAACTGACAGACTACTCATTTTCGGTTAAAATGAATAGAAGATAACACCTACTACTCAGGCAAAAATATATGGGTACCTATGTAATGTGTTGAATCATTCATGTAACAACCGACACTTGACGAAATGGCCAAGATTTAATCCAAATTGCATCATAATTAATGCCCCGTAAAGCAAGTCTTGAAACTACTCTTCTTGCCATTTACCGATGTTTGGTAACGTAGCTCTATCAAAGAAAATTATTGCAATTGTAACAGTAGCCTTCGTTCACAGAACATGGAGTTTGACGACTCTGTTCTAAGAGATACTATGCTAAGTGAAGATAGCGAAATTTATGCTAAAGTAAATTTCATATACATCATCATATTTCATAGACGTTCTGTCATTTACATTTATAATAAATGACCTCAATGTATATCATTAATCTTATTCCATTAAAGCAAAACAGCAGTTTTCATGCTTGTTCAGTTTTTCGACAAAAAACACAAAATCTAATTAATGTTTACACCGGACCGATAGATCTGATTTTATGAAATAAAATCAAATCTATCAAATATTTCCAGCCATTCAGCGCTTAAAGCGGTGTTAAGAGGAAGGTGGGGAGGCTGGACAGCAACATAAGGAGATTAGAAAATAAAGGAGATCAAGTACAAGGATTTAAGGGTAAAACTGGGAGAATACCCCACAAGGGCACTAAGGGGTAATAGCTGCAGAAGCGGGAATGTCCGGTAAGAAAAAAGCGGGTGCAGCTAGGAGTCTTAGGGGCCCTAATACACCCTTTAGCAATACCTACTGTGCACTGACGACACAACCCCCTTGCAAGATAATTATCATTGTTTAAGGACCTCGGTGTCATATTAGATTGTCATCTCTTTCGGAAAGCATGTGGCCTACGTCTGTACAAAGCAAACGTTTTACTTTTCTTTTTAACGAGAAATGAAAATGTGTTCAACGATCAGACTAGAAAAATTGTTGTCGAAGTATTAGTCATAAGTCTTTTTTTATACTGTTCATTAATCTGGGGTGTCTGTACCGTCAGCATAAGAAATAAACTACAAAAAGTACAAAACTTTCCCGCAAAAATAGCAATAGGTTATGGATGAAAACGTGACATGCTGCACCTTTCATTAAAAAATTAGAATGGCTTAAAGTTAACGAAATGCTGCACTATCATGAGCCAATCTTCATGTTTAAAATAGTAAATAGGCACGCTCCAGCAAGGGTATTATCAGCCCCACAGGTCGGACACACTCATGAAAGAACCACAAGACAAATAATATATAAGCTGCAGGTACCAAGAAACAGGACAAAGATTGCTGGTGGGGCTTCATCTGTTCGAGGCCCAATTCAGTGGAACAAATGATCGAAAATCATACAGCAGGAAAACAGAATGAAACCATTTAAAAACAAACTTAAAGGATACATATATAGATGAAGTAGAAATATATTCTTGCATTGATACAAACCTAAAGAATGGGATAGTTATTCAGATATGTAAAATTAGATCCCAACCACCAAATCTACCAAAAACGTATGTAATACTCTGTAATAATGGTATAAATACTCACTATGCACTTATTTTGTAGTGAACTTTTACTTATGCATATCAATAATTTGCATATGAACTTATTTTCTAGCTACACTTCAATTCCATTATACAATTGAAAGTTATGTATACTTTGTAATACCCACTGTAAATTTTGTGGAATAAAGGCATTTCTTGTTATTATTTTTTTTTTATTTATTTATTTTTTTTTTTTTTTTTATTTGTCTTTTTGTTTTTTGTCTATCACAGTCCTCCAATTCGACTGGTGGTATTTATAGTGTGGGGTTCCGGGTTCCATCCTGCCCCCTTAGGAGTCCAACACTTTTCTTACTATGTGCGCAGTTTCTAGGATCACACTCTTCTGCATGAGTCCTGGAGCTACTTCAGCCTCTAGTTTTTCCAGATTCCTTTTCAGGGATCTTGGGATCGTGCCTAGTGCTCCTATGATTATGGGTACAGTTTCCACTGGCATATCCCATATCCTTCTTATTTCCATTTTCAGGTCTTGATACTTATCCATTTTTTCCCTTTCTTTCTCTTCAACTCTGGTGTCCCATGGTATTGCGACATCAATGAGTGATACTTTCTTCTTGATTTTGTCAATCAACGTCACATCTGGTCTGTTTGCACGTATCACCCTATCTTTTCTGATACCATAGTCCAAGAGGATCTTTGCCTGGTCGTTTTCTATCACTCCTTCAGGTTGGTGCTCGTACCACTTATTACTGCAAGGTAGCTGGTGTTTCTTACACAGGCTCCAGTGGAGGGCTTTAGCCACTGAATCATGCCTCTTTTTGTACTGGTTCTGTGCAAGTGCCGGACATTCGCTCGCTATGTGGTTTATAGTTTCATTTTTCATTATTATTATTATTATTATTATTATTATTATTATTATTATTATTACTACTGAAAGTTTGGAAAAACATAAACACTCCTTTCCTTTGGCGATGGTAGAAGAGCCATGGAGCGCTCTACATCTGGGTTTTGACCACGTATTGCTGTCATGATACTGCTGACTTCAAGTCCTACCGAAGGAGTTTCTGTGTCGACAGCATCTCACATTTCTCGATGGTCCCCATCCTAATTTACAGCTACTACCGCAGAAAGGGAGAAGCGCCACGACGATCCGCAATTCGCAGTTTCATTATTATATAACCAGATCCTCGAATTTGTAATCGAAGCGACAGAAGGTAACCATACTGACATTAACCTCTAAGCCGACCATTGATATTCGAGATGCATTCCCAGCCAGTGACACGTCCTTGTAATTGAAGGTCATGGCTGTACTTAACCAGCGCCTGACCTACGCAATATCAGCAATGGAAATTCTAGAGCGGTGTCAATAACTGGAATTTTTCAAGCACTACTTTTCAACTGGAATAAAACAAGCAGGTGAACTTTTCAATCTTAATACTTGCATTACTTTGTGATAATAACTATGTGATACATACATACATAGTGTAATAGCGCTCGTCTGCATAAGTTACGTAAATCCAATAGATAGTGGTACTGGCGAATAAATAAAAATACCAAAAACACATCAGCAAGTGATACAGACAAGCCTCTTGCAACTTCCGTTACTACCTGCGTTATCCATGAAGAACATCAATACACGAAGGAACCACTTTATTCACTTTATTCTAGGAGATTGGCTGAGTTCATCTATAGCATTCAAACAGCAGTAGAGCAAGTTGAAGAACGTAAAAAAGAAAATTATGAGGGAAATCAGAGGTTAAGTATGGCTCCGTCACAAGGGTTAGCAAAATGTGTTTAGTCACCCTCTCGCTTTTCTGCAACGGAAGTCTTAACAAAGAAAACGTACAAGAAATTCAAACGTAGAAAACGAGCATATTGTATACTACCCGATTATGTTCTTTTCTTCCGGGAAAAAACAACGGAATATCAATTCAAAGCCAAATAGTAATTACCAGTACCGAAGTAACAACAAAAACTAAATATTTCACTAGCTTCTTTTTTCACCTTGGGAATTAATACTTCTATTATTCACTGTCCATAATAAGCATGCAATAGCCTATACTCCAGGATCCTGTCGAATAGGTCTAGTAATTTAAAAAAGAAAAAAAAAAAAAAAAAAAAAAAAAACAATGTACTACTAAATATACTGCCGACAACTACCTTTTCTCGTTCGATTAATAGCTGTGATCCCTTGGGATCTATGTCTTTCATCTGGAGATGTTCAACTTTATGTGACGGAAAAGAGTATATAACTAATTACATGAACAGCTACCTGAAGCACTAAAACTTAGGAATTTCACTCAAATTTCGTTTCCAATCTCTCACAGGGCTTTCTTGCTCATTCAAACCTCCATACTTTCAATGTTGCCCTTAATCTTTGCATGCATTTCCCCAAAAATTCTCTTTTGGATAGAACATGCTATATTTTTTTTTTTCTTTAAAGGTGCAATCTAATTAACTGAAGGAATAAAAAATTACAATTAATTGGAAACGTCTGTAACCTGAAGGATCATGTTTTGATAACTCATATTTGGTACTACAAGTCTTTAGTCCTAGTTCTTTTACGAAACGGTGGTTCTTAACTACCAGATCTTTATCGTTGTGGCAGAAAGATCAGAGGTGCCAGTACACGATAGGAACTGACGGTACCAAAAAAAACAGACTGACGGTACCAATAAAAGAAAGATAGGTAAGAATTGCAATTATCCAATCATTTGCATAATCTGCCCCGTAATGAAACTGCAAGAAGGGCGGAAGAATCTCTCTCTCTCTCTCTCTCTCTCTCTCTCTCTCTCTCTCTCTCTCTCTCTCTCTCTCTCTCCTATTTTACAGGAATCTGAATTCATCTCTCTCTCTCTCTCTCTCTCTCTCTCTCTCTCTCTCTCTCTCTCTCTCTCTCTCTCTCCTATTTTATAGGAATCTGAATTCATCTGCAATTACAATATTTTGCTTGTGTTATCTACAGAAGGTGAGATGTCAAAATTGCTAAATATACTCAGACAAAAAGTAAGTGGTATCACAAATCGCCTGAAAAAAGGATGAAAGTTTTTCCCCATTGTATTCCTATCGTATAATATAGTATTCATACACACGTATAATGCTTATAATGCACCACGAGGTGCGCACTATTACCCCTACGGGATTAAAAGAAGGTTCAGAGACACCTACACAACTGAGGCAATGGAAGGCCACTTGAATTTTTCATTGTAAAGATGTCTATGTCATCAAAACTTTTAACCTCTGCAACTGTTATAAACCCATCTCCATCTTCCTGAGAGACTATCCTGATATAAAATTTAACCTTCAGCTATTATAAATACCATAAAACTAGACATTTCCTGTCTGCCATTATGCTTCTAGAAAACAGATATGTGCTCAACACACCGCTTTACACCGGATTAGTTGTGTGTAAAAGCCGATGGGTTTTATTGTGGAATGCTTGGTTAACTAACATATTTAGTTCATCTTAGACACTATATGCTCGATCTCATTTACAATGTCCACACTGTCCACGGGGTTTCACAGGCTAGGGTTCTTGGACCTTCGTAGTTTTTAGACTTGATTAGAAACAGTTGTTCTTTCTGACAAATAAGATAACCCAGAATGTAGATGATGTATTTCTGACAGCAGTTATAAAAGACCAGTAAGTAGTGTCTGGAGGGGATGGGGGGGGAGGAGAGAGAGAGAGAGAGAGAGAGAGAGAGAGAGAGAGAGAGAGAGAGAGAGAGAAGAGGAAGACCACTTAGGGACATTACACAACAATCCAACAAACTGCACGAAACAATTTGCTTACGACGCAACAGTTGCATTGCGACTAACACATTGGTTTCTTTAGCTGTCTCACATGGATCAAAAGACTTAAAACTGCAGTTTCGTGTAACTGACCACTACACGATCAGCACAGCCAGTTGCGCAACGATTAGTTGCCAGCAACTGGAGTTTCATTCTCCTCGATGTGAGTGGCTCTAGATGCTGCTGCTGCTGCTGCAATGGAACGTGACAAGCATGCCAGGAACATTAAAATTGTGCAATATGAAAATATCCTTGCATTTACTACGTATTAAATAAATACTCCTATAAGGATGTTACAGAATAGAGATGGCAGCATGTGGCAGATGAGATAGAAAATAGAGGTCTGTAACATTTTATTTACATGGACTGCAATATTTACAATAAATATTGAACAGGCCTCCACGCGCCACTAGTATTTTCATAGATATAAACAGGCAAAGTAAATCCAGCGACATTGTCGAAAATGGACAAAAAAAGAAAAGCAAAAAAAAATCGCTCCATGTGAGGACTCCGAGGCGACCGCTATATACGACTTCTTGGGAGCGACCGGTTTCATGCCACTGGTTGCTTCGGCGTGCCAGCTGCCTTAGATTATCTTCTGCAGTAATTCCATTTCATGATTCACTATGCAACTGGAATACTAGAGCATCTTAAGTTTAAAAAGACCTGTTATACTTGGTTTAATCTTGAACCCAGTTCTCCTTTTCGCGTTTGCATCACAAATTTTCTAATGCTGCCAGAATGCTGATCGCAGTAGTAATGTTACATGCTTCTTTCTTTTTTTTTTTTTAACCAAAATATTGTCCATAGCCTCTCGGGATCTGTATTTTATAAACACAACTGGCAATACTCCCGTACATTATGCTTTAAACAAGAGCTTCCGATCTGAAATCTAAGCATCAGCATCGTCTTTCTGCTGAGCAGCGTCCTGTGCCAGATGGCTTTCGTTCACTTTGCCGCAAAACTGTTGGACAGCTCTCCTGGTATTGTTACGAGTGCTGACGCTTAGTTAAAGAGGTTGACACGTCACACTAAAAAACCATACACCACTGCATCACGGGAACTATCTCTCCTGCTGTTTATGCACTACTTTTTTCACTACTTTTCTATTTTCTATCTGCATATTACTCCACTTCTCTGATTTTCTTTTTTACTTGTTTGCTCACTTACCAAATCATTTCTCCTTATTCCTTGTTCCATGTGTTCACTCATGAGTAATAATAGTACTGAAAGCATGTCATACACAAACTAGTAACTAAATCCTATATTGGTAACCTTTTGGTAACCTATCCTATGATTTGTTTAACAAGGAGGGGGAAGCCGCGTGGAGGAAATGATAATAAACGAAGATGCAAAAACGGAGGGAACCAACAAAAGCAACAAATTTGTGCTGTCCAATTGACAGCTTACCACGCTGAAGGACACAATTATGAAGAGAATCCAGAGGCCAGATATAATCTCACCCACTAATGCAAACTGCCGTAACGATTGCAAATCCCATTACGATAGGAGCAATCAACGTCAGCAAGTACAATTTTTGCCGCTGGTTTATTACCAACATTTATATATTCATGTTATAGTACATAGATAAATATTGATTAAAAAAGTTGGCATAGGAATATTAATTAAAAAAAAGACAAATAAATTAAACCTCATATAAACTTATACGGGAGGACAAGTAAAAGATGTCAAGCATATGTTATATTTAATTATTATTATATATATATATATATATAGATATAAATATATATATACATATATATATATATGTGTGTGGTGTGTGTGTGTGTATATATATATATATATATATATATATATATATATATATATATATATATAGATATATAATATATACATATATATATACTACGTCTAACTTCTGGCAATAAGAGAAACAAAGAGAAAACTGTTCAACAATAAAATAATGTTCTATTTTCGCCAGACTAAGGACTGTTCCTTTTGATGCGAAATTTAACTTCGAGCGATATCAGCAACGCAAGTGGAACATTTGTTCAAAAATAGCAAAAACTATTAAACGAAATAAGACGTACATAAAATCGCTGATATTCAATATTCCCAGAATATACTTAAGGGAAAACACATCACGACTTTTTCAAAGTAAAAAGTGTGACTGTTTCCTAGCTTTTAAGATCCCCCTATGGCAATGTTAAATATATGAACGCTGGCGACCACATAAAACTGGGAAAAGTATATTGGAACTGAACTCATCTTGACTAACGACGGAAAGCTGTGAAGAGTTTCAGGTGTTAAAGGGAAAAGAAGTGGTGAGAGCATGTTGAGAAAAAAATACAGATATTTTCATCTGCTGTCGAAAAGGGCCGTTGCTCGGAAAATATACGTTCGCCGGTCCTTGCAAAATAATCTAGTCGAATTAGGAGCAAAACTACAGGACATTAACGTGAACATATTATACTGTAACTGAAGTGCAGTATCTCCTCTGTGATGGTATAGTAAACTACGAGCCCAAATAAGGTGTCAAGCAGGTGACAAAAATTAATCTCATTTGTTACGGAAAAAAATAGAATAATATATAACAATAAACAAACGTGTATAAGGTGCCCCTACACATTTCAGAAAGTTCGCTGATATATATATATATATATATACATACATGATTGTGTGTGTGTATACAGTTTTTCATACATATATAACATAGACATATATATATGTATATATCTAGAGAGAGAGAGAGAGAGAGAGAGAGAGAGAGAGAGAGAGAGAGAGAGAAAATGGCGATGACAAGGAAAAGTGAAAAAATTTGGGATGTGAGGAATCTATCGATGCCTAGAAGTCTAAAGACACAAATGGGTTTAACAGCAAAATTTAACGAAGGAAATGGTATATAATAAAAAAATTAATGTTCAGAAAAATTGTTACGTTGTAGACAAAGGAAGAATGATTGAAACAGAATACGAAGGCATTGTTTAATTAAGGCGACCTGAAAGTACGAGGATTGTTGTTAAATGTAGGTAATAAAACGTTATCCAACTAATGAGGTGGACAGTGCAAAAATCAATTTCAAGACGACAATGCTGCGAAAACCTCGGTAGATCTATAATAGCCAACAATACAGTAACCCAATGGCATAATGATAATGCGATACAAGCAAGAATTACAAACTCTGATTGACCACAAACTTTTGATTGTTCGTGATACCGATATTTAAAGAAAGATGTCATGAGCAGTTGATCAAGTGGTTTTTCAGATAGTACGAGAGAAAAAAAAAGTGTATTATTGTAATATTTACAAAAGAATCATAACGTGGCTCCTCTCGATATGTAATTTTTCAGGGGAGTCAACGACGAAAAGGGTTCTCTGGGCAATCAATATTCGCCGAATGATGTCATAATCTTGACGTGAGGAGACGCCCATCACTCAGCGTCAGTAGCTTCATCGAAATATGCCATAATCGAAGGCTACAAGGAAATAAATTTGAGATACTACTAAAGCGAGACTAAATAAGGATAAAACTTTTGTAGTGGAAAGAGGTTTAAATAGAATATACAATTTAGACCGAAATATCTAAACGTTATATTTGTCGAAATCAAAGGTGGCTCAGGAATTTAAAATTAATTAGACAAGGTATTTCTACTGCTCTCAGCAGCATATTTCAAGATTCAAAATGTAAATGGAACTGTCAGGCATTACTGTAGTCACGTGATTGAACTGTATGTTTGAAGTTGAAGACAAGATGTATCCACGAAGTCATAGCATCTCCTCATAAAATAGACGTCCAATAAATAAAATAATGTAACTATGACAAGGCTCACGATGGTGATGCATGATGACTGATCGTTGTTATTCCTGCCTTGTGTGAAGGCCACTGAAAATTAACTGAAAGAGAGAGTTTGCTGGTTTGCTGTGGTTCGCTAATTTATAGAGCGGATTTCATGCCCATTTGTACTCTGTAATTTTCATGCCCATTTGTACTCTGTAATTTTACTCTGTGTTTGTGTGTGTGCGCGCGCGCGTTATCATCACGCTACAGCAGTGCTAGTTGTCTTCGCCGTCTTTAATGGCTTCCAGAATTAGAATCCTCTCGTCTTCCACGAAGGTTTGCATGTTTGTTTGTATGTTGTTTTGACGTTGTATGGAACCAGTGGTTATTCAGCAACGGGACCAAAGGCTTTACATGACTTCCGAACCACGTCGAGAGTGAAATTCTATCACCAGAAATACACATCTCTGACCTTCAATGGAATACCCGAGAATCAAACACTCGGCCACCGAGGTGGCAGGCCAAGACCAAACCGACACGCCACTGAGGCGCTCCACGTAGGTTTTTACTGTGCTTATAAGAATACTGAAACTGACTCACCAAGGTTACAGTAGTTTCATTGACCGGCTGTAGCCTACAACAAGAACAAGTTTTTTTAATATTGACCCTTCATTGTTTTCTCTCTTTTTTTATGTCTATTTTCACTTGGCCGGCGATAGGGTGCCATTCAATTAAATTTGCAGGTAAAAACTAACATCTTGTTGCCTTACTTTCAAATATGATCTCACATGATTCACTTCTTTGATGGTTTAGTTTCAGTTTACTCCGATCCATAATTATCTAATTATCAGTCGAAAACAAGTACAGCAACCAGTCAACAGCAATCGCAACATCGTGAAGGCAATGTTATGTCAATAGGGCAATTCCCATTGCAAAACCATACAAATTACTCCTGTCACAAAGCAAAATGTCTCGAAAAGCACAGCCATTATTTGGCAAGTGTTACTTTTATCATCATCATCATCGCTTTTAAGAGCCAACGACTAGAGATGGTCATCTCCACAACTCTGAATTAGCGTTTCAGTGGGCTCTCTCTCTCTCTCTCTCTCTCTCTCTGTTTTGAAATATATATATAATATATATATATATATATATATATATATATTAATATATATATATATATATATATATACAGTTCAGTCATAAATAAAATTGACTTGCTCTTTTGCATTGAATTCAAATGTTATCCACAGTAAGGCTACATACCGGAAAGCACAATTCGTAACACGTGATTTACCTGTCTTTTCAAATCCAACAACTAAAGCAAAGAAAAGGGTACTAAAAGAACGTTTACATCCAACATATAATCACAATAAAAATATAAAGTACAGACGTTGTGCATGAGAACTTTGTAAAATAGTAAGTTCATATGGCCCCTCTCACCGATATACTGTTTCAAAATGTATATCGACAGTTACAAAAAATAGCATTTGATTTAAGAAAAATAATCAATATGCATAATATTATATACAAATATTTACACGTAACATTATATTACAATAGATGTATTGAAAATGTAATTAAAATGTGGACATGATGAAACTAAATCAGCCGCATCCAGATCTCTAAGCAATTAGTACAATTAAATATTCAGAAGAGCTTGAAATAAAAAACAAATCATATTCAAATTAACACAAGTATTCGAAACATGACAAAGCACTTTCTGAGTAAGCAAATTTCGAACCTAATATGCAAGCACTATCGAGCATCAGCAATTCAAACAACATTCTTTTATTATCAAAATACGAGGTATTCGAGCCATTACAACTTTTGGGAGGGGACCCTTGGTATACAGGTACGTAATTACCCAAGTACAACTTACAACAAAAAGTATTTCTGGTGACCTTTATGCGCATGTGAAACTAACTTTCACATCTACGGAAAGTGAGCACAACACGCAACTTCAGAACAACCATTAATAGATCTTCATTAACCAGCAAGTGTTCACTGGCTCCTGACACAGCCTACTCTACGATGCATTCGAATGCAGCTTTTTACTCTCGGAATATCACAGACAATCATTTCAAGAGACGACAACTAATTTATGAAAATTCTGGAGTTTACCTAAGTTACAAAGTAATGCTCCGTGCAACCATAAGGAAGAAGGATAACATGCTTGTACACTCAACTGTCACTTCTTGGGAAACATGACATTGAAATAGGAAACATGACATTGAAAGCGCCTGTTAGAAATTACTGGCCTTGTTAATGGTTCTTTCAAATGTGGTATTCGCCTAAAATTAACTTTCAGACACAACTTGCAGATGTTAATTTTAATTACTTAAGTGCAATTTGAAAAACACAAAAACCCAGAGATTTGTTTCCGTTACTTTCAAAGGTCGTTCACAACATTTAAAGAAACCTTATCAGACATTCTAATTAACTGAAAATATTAAAATATCGCCCATTCTAATTAATTGAACATATTAAAATATATACTTTAAAACACTAAAACAACAGTTTCAATGAATTTGCAACAAATTAATTCCAAACATTTTACATTAATAGTTTAGAACATTTTAACGGTAACATCCAGTAATGTTATGGAAAATTAATGCAGAAAAATTCACGGTACACTGTAATGAGAATGTAAATCACCATGGAGAACTTCGGTCATAATTCGAAGCATAACTTCGGAGCATCTCGAACATTGATGGCATCACCGGGCCGTCACCCAATTTCACTCCCAAGCTCGAATTCGTCTACATATATCCGGGAACCATCAGTAAATAACATCTCACAACAGTGACAAGAGATAAGTTATAGATACAGGAACACATTATGCCCTGTACTTCTGAAATAACACTATTCTAGGCGTTCTTATCTGAAAACAGTCATATTCAAATGAAACCCTCATGGAATAATGATTTATCTCGTGGTTACATTACTGTAAATACGCCATTCATACACTTTTTCAAGTATGCATTTGCGGCGAGATGGATGCACATAAATGCTTCATTTTAAGTTTACGTTCCCGCACTACAGTTTTCATTGTGCGTTTATAACAAAAACAAAAAAAAATAATCACTTAACAGCACAATGTATCTAGTCGGTGGAAAATTTTACAAAGTACAACCATAATGAAAATTCGTACACAGTAATTACAGCCTCACTGGAAAATTTCACAAAACGACACACCGTAAAATATAAAACATCTAAAAGACTTCAACGTATAACCAAATAAATTTTAAAGCTCAAGTAACAATGGTACAATATAAAATCCCGGTGATAAAATGTACAACAAGCACAAAATTTCCTTAAACATACAAGCATCCATCTTGGGCCATTACATAATTGAGTTTGAACAGGACTAAAACTTCAGTTCAATACATTTCATAAATATGAAACCTCTTACACACATTCTCTCTCTCTCACACACACACACACATACAAACCATATTAATTTTACAAAACAATAAACTCTGTTGAACGAATAAATAAAATCTGCAGGTTTTCATAAAAATTACTTAACAAGGTTTTTACAATGACCATACCAAATTCAAGACAGTTTTCATTAGTTACAGAAAACATTACGTTACTTTGTAATGAAGATTATTTTGGTAGTTCAGCAATTTATGACTAACTGTTCTAGGCTATTCCTTGTGTACTTAACAAACAGCACCAATGAGAAATCACAGTGACATGACAACCGGTGGGGATCGATCAGACGTGCAGGCACTCCTGCGAGGATCCGGCGCTCCCATAGGTCGAGTCTCCATCGGTATTGCGTGGTCTCCCGCCTGTAACGAGGGATTCCCGTTCCTCCTTGGAATCGTGAATGCTGGTATACAGGTTTGACTCCGGTCTGTTCCCATTGCAACATATGAATGTGATGGTAGCGAAGGCCACCAGGACGTGGAGGGAGGCTACTATCACGGTAGCCCATCGGAATCCTATGTGATCGAAAAGGACACCGCCAGCAGAAGGTCCAACGAAGCAACCTAGGGCGAAGGCCGACGTCCAGATACCGGAGACGAGGCCGTAAGTTCCCAGGTCATCGGGGAACCCGTTGCTAACGGCGTCGCGATGAGCACCAGTGAAGGTCGCTACAAGCTGAGCTCCCATGCCAATGCCGTGGATAATCAGCGCAGCGATGCAAACGGGGAGCGAGGTGTCCAAGGGTAGGAAGGGCATGGGGCCTACGAATACGAAGGCTACAACCACCGTGACAGCGCCGAAGGCTGTAACCGACCTTGGCGACAGCCAGTGATCGCAGAGCCACCCCCAACAGGGAGCAGACAGGGCGTAGGTAGCACCATTAAGCACGAACATAAGACCCATCTGGAAGGGCGTCAACTCGAGGGGGCGCAGATGGGGTTCCAAGGTTGCCTGGAGGAAACCTATACTGATGGAGGTGGAAATGATGGAGAACGTAGCAAGGAGGATCGATGGCAGCCGAAGGGCAGCAAACAAGTAACCTCGACTGCTCTCAGACTCGTTGGGCTCGACTCCTGCCGATGGCAGCAAGCAAAAGGTCAAAATGGCAGCCAGCAAGAGGATAATGCCCATCGACATAAACGGCAGCGTGTACCCTCCAAGCTCGTAAAGGGCACCGCCCACAGTTGGGCCGGCGATAAGCCCTAACCCGAAGAAGGTCTCCATCGTGGCGAAGGCGGCACCCACGTTCTTCGGGAACTCTTTGGCTATGATGCTGAAGGCGGAGGTCACGAAGGCAGCGTTGCCCATAGCCTCGACGATCCTGATGACAAAGGAGAGGGCGATGAAGGTGGTCGTGTCGTTGATTTTGTCCAGAAACCCGAAGAGTATGCACATGACGGACACCGTAAAAATCCCAAGATTATTGATCAGCTTCGCGCCCGCCGTGTTGAGAAACCTCCCATAGATGGGGCTGACAATAAACACCGTCAGCTCGAAGATGCCAAAGACCAATCCGTACTGCGTGGCCGTCGCGCCCTTCCTCTCGGCCTCGGCAGGATAAAACGGGGCTTGCAAAGATACGCACACAGCGTTGCAAAACTGTGCAACACTAAACACTATCAGCGTGATTAGCTGCTTCCTTGTGTATGCCATTTTAATAATTTCAAGTTAACAATTATAAAAATCTTTAAACTTCAATGAGGACAGCCGATATTTTAAAGTAAACCTTATTCAAATGTCTTAGTAAGAGATCAACTTGCATCTCACAAGCAAATTTTTCTTCTGCATGTGATGAACTGCAAAACAGCAAAAGGGGCCACTTAAACAGGAGCAGCAGCGACCTGGTTTTCGCGTCTTGTCGCTCGACTGGTTCTCTTCTCACTGAGCAGCGCCTGCGCAAAGGCTGGCGGTTTTACCTCTGCCATCGGGCTATCCAGAGGGACCCTTCGCCGACTCATTCCTGAATAAGCATCATCGCAACCTTCCACGTTACGCAATACTCCGGATGCATGCTTTTCGCACAGTTGTCTGAAGCATTAAAAGGCAAGCAATGAATGAGCTAGGCCTTGGTGGAAAATTGGAAGTAATACCTTTTTTTTTCTTTCCATGGCTGTGAAAGAAACACCAATAGGCATCTGCAACCCCTTGGAAGCCTTTCAAACCCGCACGGCAACGTTCTTTGGTTGCCATGACGCAAGTTGCACGAGTTGCTACTCTAATCTAATCAACTCTCTCTCTTTCTCTCTGCCATGTAATGAGCTGTTTCCATTCATGAAATTTCATATCCTATCTATCATTCTTCTCTCTCTCTCTCTCTCTCTCCGTGAGAACTTATGAATTTATAAATTTTCACCTAAAATGGCAACGTCGATGACCGCTAGCTTACATAAATCACTCAAATAATGAAATCGATTCATTATACAAACACGCGTATATATACATATATATATATATATATATATATATATATATATATATATATATATATATATATATATAAGAACGTCTCACCAATAAGACCCCGTGACTGACTCCAGCATAAGAAAAACGATTTCAACCCGTTTCTGGAACAAACCAATTTGTCTCAGTTACTTTAGAAGGGCATTATGTACCTGGTGGGTACTGTAGGGGATACATCAAGATGCCCTATGAAGTAGCTTCCCCTCCAGCCGTGTGTATGTCAACAAGAATGACGTTGCGGCCGACATCTGGAACTTTCCTTCAGCTGTATAAATCGCACTGTTCTGTACCTTCCAATCCATTACTTGTCCGTTGAGGAAGACAGTTCTCTTAGAAATATAACCCAGTAAAATCTACGTTTTTCCTGTTTTTATGAGCTACCTTTATCGGACAATTATGTATATGTATGTATGTATGCATATTATATATATATATATATATATATAATATATATATATATATATATATATATATATATATATATATATATATACGGGGGTGTGTGTGTGCGCGCGTGCGTGTGTGTGAATTTGAGAGGAAGTAAGTGAGAGAGACCAAAATAAAACAATGGAAAGAACGAAAAAAATAATGTTCACTACTAAAAGAGGAACAAAAGTTCCAAAAGTAGCAAGGATTAACACTACGAAAAGTCCACTTAAAGTGACAAACTTGCTCGATGAAAAGAGAGGTCTTTACAAACACACACCCACATTTACAGAAGGTATGTGTGTGAGGAAATTATACTCAATAATGAACTGTTCCTTCTTTGTAGGTGTAGGCCACCAATCTCGTAACCATTTTCTTCTTCCCATTCTTCGTCTCTCGCTCTGTCCGTTAAATGCTGCAACCAACTACAGTCGACTGACGATTAGGTTCCTAGTTCAATTTTTTTTTTTCCTTGTGTGTGTGTGTGTGTGTGTGTGTGTGTGTGTGTGTGTGTGTGGAGGCATACACAATTTGTGCCTCGTCCAATGCAAGTATCCATAACAAAGCAAATGCATAGTTGATGTCGACGGGGTCTTTTCAAGTGAATGTTCAGTAAATGGTGGGGTGCTGCAGGGGAATGTTGTCACCTTCGCTCTTTCCGCTTCTCAAGGATCGTGTAATGAAACTTGTCGTTAGGATGGATCAGAAAGTTTAGAATGGAAGCTACAATATAAGCTTGACAGACTTAAAATTCACAGATGACCCAACTGTAATCAGCAAAATATGACAAGTTTTACAATGTTCGCTTAACAGAACGCATCAAATGTCTAGTGAGAAGCAGCTTAAGTTAATCTAAGACAGACAAAAGTAATGAGGACAGTGTATGAACTAAAGGACGAAATAACACTAGATGGAGAAAGCATTAATGACATATTTGGGAACCAAGATACCAAATGCAGATTCTCTTGAGTTGGAATTTAGCGAAGGACCAAAGAGACACATCAAACGATGGACAGGTTGAAAGATTTAAGAATCAAATAGTCTGAAATGACATAAATTAAGCATAAGTCTAGAGTGACCTGTATTGCTATGTGGACATGAATCATGGTACGACACTGAAACTAATGTATATCTGAAGGAGTTTGTTCATATAAGGAGCCGCGGCTGCATAGAGTGAGATAGACACCATGAGGAGAGTTATGGGGATTCCATGTGTAGACGAGATAATGATGAAAAGGGAGATGGACATGGCTTGGACGTGTCCCTCCCACAATCCCAGTTAGATCTAATAGTAGCACGTGACAATCAGCTGGGTGGGCGGCACCTATGTGCACTACAGGAGTTGAAAGACGCACACCTTCGCGGATGAGATCTATGGAAGAGGTGGCCTCGATTGACCGAAGATTTTTGACCTGAGTGGTGGAGTTTCATTGAGGCCATAATATACGTCCCACGGCTTCCGTATCGATGATGATGGCGAGATAATGTAACGCAAAAGTCTGCTTTTCAAATTAAACGCCCGCATACTTTCGCGAGCTTCTTCAGTTCCATCTTCGACCCAAGTCCTGGCTATTGCTTTATACCAGTATACAATTGTGGATTTCATTTCTCCATTATCAATATCCCGTTTATAATATTAAAAGGTGTATGGCCCCCATACCATTTTCATTTTACTATAAAATTCCGATTTCTGGAATGACTCTCAAACCTTTGAAGATTAAATAACAAATAGACATACAAACTTACACAAGTCATAATATAAACGTCATAATCTAAAAATTATAAAATAGTATCAAAGGAAAGCAATAGAGTGATTGAAAAATAAATATCAAATATGTTTAGAGGAACAAACAATCCCTCTATTCGAAACCTTTGCTGGGTTTTCCCAATCTTTATGCGCGTCAAGATACTTCTGTGTTTAATCAATATGTCTAGCGTCCACCTAGCAACTACTGTGTTAGTGTAATTTTAAATTCGTATTTACAGTTTAAAAATAACTCGATGACCGTTCTAGTGAAACAAATATATTCAGAATCTTGATAATACTATGTTATCACGACAGACAGATTCCTTCGAAAGACTACATGCGTACAATTCTAAAACAAAAGTTCGTCGTGTCCTGATAATTGCGTCGTACAGAGGATACCTAGAAGTATGAAAAAAATACTATTGAGATGAAGATGAGAGTGGGAGTGAGCTTTTCGTAAACTAGAGGTTACAGAAGCGACGCTGAGAGTGTTTATATACATTCTGGTTTGCGTGGAATCCCAGCCAAGCAATCAAAAGCAGTGTTAAAAACAGAGCGTAAAATTCATTAAAAGCACATCAATGTGTGTGTGGGTGTTTCGTTACTAAACACTAGAGAGGAGAGAGAATTTCCAGTTGAAAAAGTAGCATATCCCAAAAGATAACAAATGTATTCGCTGTTAAGCTGTCCATCGCAATAAAGGGGTTTTATCAAATAAGTACAACTTCGTAGAGAGTATTGACAAGTAACCGCGAGCAGTAATGGGCACAAAGTCTCTATTTACCAAATTATACGTCTCAGATAGTTATGCTTTTGATCGTACTACATCCAACAAACAGATATCCATATCTAATTCAAAATAGTTTTCTACCCATTTTGCACCGTCTGTACCATCATTACTGCGCTCGACCCACTTTTTTTTTGGACGATGACACAATTCAGTTCCCAATGTCCTACTTTCCCATTTTGCTTGCAATCGCTCAACCTTGAAGCTCTTATATTCTATCGTACGTTGATACCAGGAAGAACAAAATACTCCAGACTTACTGTTCTGAGCAGACGTATAAATACTCATGATTCACAGATCATAAATGGATGACAGGATGCAGGAACCACATACACAGAACACGCCTCCAGGTTTCTTAGTTACCAAGGCAGCAATGAACCTCAAGGCAAATAACTCATAGGTCTTTGCGTTCTAATCCTGTTGTAGAGTTGAAAAATCAGTCTGACGGGATATTCCACTTTATGAAAATCCATGTAAAAACAGTAGAAAACTATCATTGCACCAGCAGTGGTTCAGTCCTCTGACATTTAATATCTACTGACTTTCAAGTGACAATCCTTTTATTATTGTTCAGTGCTATTTAAAAATTCCGTTGCCCTCATCATTCTTGTTTTATCATTATTGTTACTATTTTCTGAACTGTGCTGCTTCGCCCTCAAAATAGCACATCTCCAAGAGCAACATCAGTGAACTGTAAAGCTCCTGAACAGAACCAATACTCATGATTCTTTTAGGTCAGAATTGCAATGGAAAATGATGGTGCGGTCAGTTCATTCAGTGAGTTAACTTTTAAAAAATAGTCTTACAGTTTGAAACTTGTGGCCACAGAATCCATGCACCTTGGTTTTTTGTTGTTCTGTGGTTTGATCCAAAATTAGGCTAGAAAACTAAGAGAGAGAGAGAGAGAGAGAGAGAGAGAGAGAGAGAGAGAGAGAGAAAAAAAATTCTTGAGGATCATCCTACGCAACATCAGGGATAAGCATTAACCGCAACTGACATATGACTCCCTATATGCGATATCAGACAGGAAGACCATCTTCCAGGACATTGCTGTCCTGAGAATGATAGACATAGATCGTTTTTAACAGATTTAAAAGTAAGTTAGCTTAAAAATAAGTTAGCTGTCCATTATGTGTACGTGTGTGTATATATATATATATATATATATATATATATATATATATATATATATATATATAAATATGTGTGTGTATGTGTGAGTGTGTGTGTGTATGTTCATATGTATGCCTATGTTGAGACTGCAACACGCGGCGTTCACGGCTTCAATATTTATCCACGTACATATGCACTTGTATATGTATATATAATGTATATATACATATACATATGTACATTCATTTATATACATATATATATACTTGTACGTATACATGCATAGTTTGACACGTCTATGATATTACCAAATGTATAAAATATAAGAAGTCAGCACACAATACTCAATAAAAACGAAAGTGAGTGAGAGAGAGACAGGAGGGATAAGGAGGTTGACGGAGAGCAGAGAGATAACTTTAAATTGAAAACATACAACATTAATCACATGTCGTACTGAACATTACGTGACTAACTGAATCATTTAGGACAAGGTACCCACTCCCACCGGTATATCAGGCTCAACTCATGAAAGGAGGCACGTCCTCTAACTTTCGGCGAGAGGACCTTTCGACGCGATTTACGTCATCAGTTCGGTGGTGTATAAGCACGTCATATAATTTGTGCATGTGTGTGAGACACACACACACACACACAGATAGAGAGAGAGAGAGAGAGAGAGAGAGAGAACTACCACCTTCTGAAATACGAAATCCAAGATCTCTCGCGAAATACGCAATTCAAGACCTCTCGCACGCAAGGTATCACATAACTTGAACTTGAGGGAGCACCGAAACTTATAAGATAGGCAGCTCATTTTTAAGGACAAAACACTTAGCAGCTATAACACCAGTACTTGATAAATGGTCTGAATTAAAGGAATTGGAAGCAGTCTAGTGGAGTCTGATGAACTATAAGCGGAAATTCCATACACACACATAAACAAAAACAAAGACACACACAATCTTGATTATTGAAAATATGTAACCCAAATAAAAGGATAATCAGCGATGAAAATGGAAATTTCTAATATAGTTAATGCAGGGAATAATACACAACGATATTTATCTTTACATAGTGTGTGTATATGTATATTAATATATATATATATATATATCTATATATATATATATATATATATAGATTGAGGTTCAAAGAGAAAAAGGCTTTTATCTGTAAATAAACCTCATATTTATCGTGTTCCACAAACCAACACCCGCCCCCCCAACACACAACACACACACACACACACACACACATATATAGTATATATAATATATATAAATATATATATATTATATTATAATATTATAATAATATTATTATCGCATTGGCAGCAATGGGCCGTCAGTTCTCGAATAGCACATGATTCAGTAATAAGGAACCTCGTGAAAACACTCGCAACGTGACTGGGATGAGAGAAAATCTTGCAAAATCTAGAAATGAAAGTGGAATTTCAGTTTAGAATCTATTCGCATTAGAATAAAACGCCACCATTAAATTCAGATAATATATAGGCCATTTCCACTTTATGCATTGCATATAGCTTAACATTAAATGTAAATACTTTTTTATCAGTTTTACACTTTGTTCATTCTATCGGATTTATTTATATCATTTTTAATAAATATGCTTCATTCACAGTTAATTAATGTCTCATGTTATTTTTAATGTTTTCTAATTACGCATGCACACATACATGCACACACACACACACAAACATATATAGATATAATATATTATTTTTTTATATATATATATTACAGATACCTGCTACCATGCTGCTGTATATACTTATTCATTCTATAGCCGACAGCTGTTTCAGCCATTATCCATGATCTTTTCAGGGCTACACGGGAATCACAATGGCACTGCATTTGAATATCGATGAGCTCAGCCAGAAAACTGATTGAATAGCACGAATCCAAAATTTAAATTAAACTAAATTCATTCAAATAAAAATGATAATTCATAGCCTATGGTGTTTCTACATGAATCCCTGTTTTGAGGGCGTGCAGCCATTCTGCATCCACGACATTCTATACTGAAGAGGAGAGTCTCCTTCAATCATCCTTCAAATTGAAATCTGTAAACCATGCTGGTCCCAAACTCCCTGTATTCCCTAATATGTATATGTTTATGTATATGTATAAGTGTGATATATATATATATATATATATATATATATATATATATATAGATATATATATATATATATATACTGATAAAACAACTTCGATAAAATGTCTAAAATTTTCAACATACAGATATAATTTATTTCTATTTAGCTACTACAGGATGAACGAGTCAGTACCTGCATTCTCGCAATTTTATCAGACTGTGAGTAATGAATTCTGAAGGCGAAAAATAATCTAAATGTACCAACAAATGGAATATAATATACAGACACCTAATAAATTCATATTTTGATATTCGTTCTCTCTGTAAATATTATAGTCATTTAAATTTCCATTACTTTCAATTATTCAAATATACTTTTAAGCAATAGCAACATATCACTTTAAATGCTACCCCCTATAATTAATGGCATACACTTCAAGTAAAAGATAAAGAAAAACTTCATCCAAATAATGATATATATATATAGATATATATATATATATATATATATATATATATATATATATATATATATATATATATATATATATATAGAATTTACTGCTTTTGTTTATGTCAACAAAACTCGAAATGCAAAATTAATGTTGCAATGCATTTTTGACACCATGCAGTGTTTTGGTGGAATTAGACTTACGAAACAAACTGCTATCCGATTGAGTTGCTGGTCGAAAAACCAGGCCGGAAAAAACAATAATGACTTTATGCTAACTAGTTACGACTATTCTGCAACACACCTTTGATTCACTTAAGCGGAACTGCAACACAGTATCTAAACTTTTGACAAAAAAGTAAATATTGAAAGAAATATGCAAACGTAGACATTTAAATGATAAATGTCTCCTATAGTGTGCAAATGACTCTTAAAGACTGTACAAGATCATAACTAGCGCGGATCATTTCAGTTCGCCTAGAGACAGAATCAAAGCATATTTATGAAAGAAGAAAAATGCGACCATAAACTACAATTCAAAGATGTGCTGATCCATAAGTTAGTTCTCAAAATATTATAATGGTCTTTGAAGCGACCTATAATGTTTAAAATAACATATTCTTAATAACTACTGGAAATTTACGACCGCGATTTGTAATTTCACTAAATATGTACAGCAATGGATACCATTAACTCACGATCACCATACAGATAATGGAAAGGGTAAATTGTTCCTGTGGCAAAGTGGATTCGATGTTATTAATTGCGAAATTTGTGAAAATTATATCATATACGTAGATGTATATATATATATATATATATATATATATATATATATACATATACACATAATGTACATTAATTTTATAGAAAGCGAGAGATATACCGAGAAGATATAAAAATTACACTACAAAAATCAGTCTTATCAGACGACTCTTGGTTGAATCGAGCAAGTAAGTACAACCAAAGAACCGCGCCTCAGTGGCGTGGTTGGTATGGTGTTGGCGTCCCACCTCAGTGGTCGCGATTTCGATTCTCGGTCATTCCATTGAGGAGTGAGAGATGTGTATTTCTGGTGATAGAAATTCACTCTCGACGTGGTTCGGAAGTCACGTGAAGCCGTTGGTCCCGTTGCTAAATAACCACTGGTTCCATGCAACGTAAAAACCCCATACAAACAAACAAACAAACAACCAAAGAACTCGTGACTCAGACCAATAGAAATATTCAATTACAATACTAAAATGTTCTTGTTATCAGCAATACAGCCGCGACCGTTTACTTTTTGCCCTTCAGACGCAATTCAATTTACACCAACGGCAAGATTCACAACCGCAGCCACTTTAATATTAAAACCACCGGTTTAGTTGCATACGTCAGTATCTCTCTCTCGTAATTATATCAAAATGGAGAGAGAGAGAGAGAGAGAGAGAGAGAGAGAGAGAGAGAGAGAGAGAGAGAGAGAGAGAGAGAGTCACATTAAATGAATTCTCACCGCCAATTGTTTAATATTTTGTTGAAGTGAGATGAATGAGGATGTCACCCGCCGCTCACCATATTAAATCCAGCACTTTCATTTCCGGCTCATTTCCTCTCAAGGCACTTATTGACCACACAGTTAACGAAAGCGGGTTCAGTCGCTCCGTTTCGACAAGCAAATATTTATTTTTTCGAGAACATACTGCACATTACTCGAATGGCCAAAAATGAACGAGTCTTGGGCACCCACGGTCCACAACTGCTACATTAAATTTCCTACACTTTCTCGCTGTATAGGTCGCATTTTACACCCGCTCAGATCAGTTGAAGTCCGACATACCAAAGCTTTGGATTTCGTGTCATTACGCCAGTGGCGCCTACTAAAAAGTAGTTCCTTACTAGAACAATTGTTGAAACAACGAGCAGAAATGGCACAGTGAGTAATAAGTAAAGTGGCGCCTGGGATTAAGAGAAGTGCCAAATGGATTCATTAATTCATAAAAAAGAAACTTCTTTACTTATCATTAGCTTTCCAAGTCTTTGCAGCATCGGCCAGCCAACGCCTACAGAGTAGTCAATAATACTTAATAACATGAGTAGTCAATAATACTTAATAACATTGGAATGCCGAAGAAGAAAGATGGGCGCCGGTTAAGCGATGTCCAGTTGACATGAGACGAGATCACACCTCTAATGAAGTCAAATGACTCGAATGAAGTCCAGCGAAGTCACAATCCGGTTCAAGATTTCTCATGAAGTCTAAGTCCTTGCGGATTAACGCATGGTCAATTTAACACATATAATTCACTATTTCTATATCATTGTTTGACTTTGGTTCCAATAATCATCAGCATCTTACATTTTTACTCCAATCTGAGCCTAACTTCCAGCTGCTTGTAATGTTCTTAGTCTGTATAAAATTTCGCCAACTATTTTTTTATACATTATCTGACTTCAAGAATCCACCAATCGCCGAAAGTAATATGGAAATGACTACAGAATCTTAACTGATGGGATATACGTTTTCTCCAATCACGGGCATTTTATACAGAACATTACTATGTGGCTTTGTCTTAGATCATTCTCTCTTGTTTTTGCCCTTATTCTGACATTCTAATTATTACCATTACAATCAGTGTTTCTTACTTTCAGGGCTCAACATCGCTGTTGATGTAGTACACAGTTTATTCAACGATTAGTTCATGACTTCCAACATTCCCATTTTCAGTTGTCTGTAGAAGAAAACTATTGAGATGGATTTGTCTGTCTGGCAGTCAGCAATTTTTCTGTCGGTCCTCAGATCTTAAAAACTACCGAGTCTAGAGGGCTGAAAATTGGTATGTTGATCATCCACCCTCCAATCATCAAAAATACCAAATTGCATCCCTCTAGCCTCAATAGATATTATTTGATTTACGGTTAAAGTTAGCCATGATGGTGCGTCTGGCAACGCTATTGGACAGGCCACCACCGGGCCGTGGCTGAAAGTTTCAGGGACCACTGCTCACACAGCCTTATACGCTGAACAGAAGAAACCACGGCGCAATCGATTTTTCTGTACGGCGTACAATGCTGTATGAGCCGCGGCCCATGAAACTTTCAGCCCCGGCTCAGTGGTGGCTTGTCCACTAGCGTTGCCAGACGCACCATCATGGCTAAATTTAAACGTCAATAAAATCAAATCTACTGGGCTAGACGGATGCAATTTGGTATTTTTGTTGATTGGAGGGTGGATGATCAACATAACAATTTTCTGCCCTCTAGACTCAGGAATCTTTTTAGATCTGAGGACCGACAGAAAAATACTTGTTTTCGATGTCTGTCAATTTTGGCCTTGAACTTTATCAAGAATACAGATTACTCACTACTACTTTATAAGTAAACAATAATAATACGATATACATGAAAATCAGTAAGACAGACAAATAGACATAGACACAGAAGTCCCACAGACGTGCCGACCTTCAGCCCGCCGCCTCCTCCTCCTCCTCCTCCTCCTCCTCCTCCAAGAGCGCAATCTCCCGTAGTGCATGCGGTCGTGTGACGTCAGCAAGCCCTCGGAGCCACCACTTGTTCCGGGCACTTCCGGTGCAGGTGGCAATGCTGCTTACGCTTCCAACACCAGAGGCCTCGCACGTAACCAAAGACTGCCACTGGCACAAAAAATACAGCAGATAATAATGGCTGTAGAGCGGTACCCAACTGGGGTCAGGTCTCGGAAGTCGACATTCTCTCTCTCTCTCTCTCTCTCTCTCTCTCTCTTTCTCTCAAACATAAGCACACACATACACACATCCATGTTTTTCTATAATCGGTCAATTAACTTCGGCAGCTAGCTTTCAAATCTCTCTCTCTCCTCTCTCTCTCTCTCTTCTCTCTCTCTCTCTCTCTCTCTATTAACCAAAGTTTTGTAATACGATATTTTTTTAATCCACAATGCTTAAAATTCACATACTAAAAGAGCAGCATCTAATCTATGAATATATAAAAACACCAATAATAAAACAAACACGAATCATCACGATCAGCAGACATTGCAGATGGAATAAAATCAACTGATCTCCAAAAACATGGCAAAGAACGAAGAGGTTTGAGAGGCCTGGAGCTAAAAACTCATGAATTATTCATAATATTATCCAACTGGAGATAGCATAGCCGAGTGAAGGTAACTAAGTAACAGCTCTCAAATCCGAAGTGAAGACTTTCTATAGCCAACCCGCACTTTCAAGTCACGAGTAGAACATCTATAAATCTCTTCGCGCTGAAGAAGTGAAGATATGACAACCAAGGAGGAACTGAGGAAGAATGCCAGCAAAGCAACTGCAAATTCCATTAACAAATGCATTATATTCCAACCTTAACATCCGAGTTACAAGGTCAATGAAAATACTAATTAATGAATTAATGACGAGAGAGAGAGAGAGAGAGAGAGAGAGAGAGAGAGAGAGAGAGAGAGAGAGAGAGAGAGAGAGAGATTTCCTCGTCTTTCTTCTACACAACCACATTTAAAATATCTTTAGTCAGCTGACCACTTTGATGCCGGATATCCTCAGCGCGAACACCGAGTTAATACCTATAAATTTGGGTATAACTAAAAATTACATAATAACTTATCTGAAATGTACATCACTGCATTTGGTAGATGAAATATTTAATGTTAGCATAAAGTATAATTGCCTAAACCTCTAACTGCTCTCTGTCTAGTGCTCAATAACATGAAAGTAAACAAGTCTCTAAGAATCACATATTTCGCATGAATGACGCACGCAAGCACAGGATGTGAGCTAAACACACACACAATTACACAACACGCACACACTATATACATAATTATATATATATATATATAGATATATAATATATATATATAGAGAGAGAGAGAGATAGAGAGAGAGAGAGAGAGAGATGAGAGAGAGAGAGGGGAGAGAGAGAGTCTGTGATATACAAACTACAATTTACCATTTGCTAGTTTTCGAGGATATACAGTGTTCTTTCATCAGGTACCAAGTTAATCGGTATCTGATAAAGAAGAACTGCGTCTTCGATAGCCAGTACTTGGTAAATTGTAGTTTGTAAATTACAAAAGCTGAAATCTAAACCATCCCGTCTCACTTACGCCAAAAACGAGTAGTAAGAATATATATATATATATATATATATATATATATATATCATATACATATATATATATATATATATATATATACATATATATATATATATATATATATATATATAGTGTGTGTGTGTGTGTGTGTGTGTGTGTGTATATATGTGTGTGTAGATAAAATATATATATATATATATATATATATATATATATATATTGCTACGTCTATAGAACGCCTCCGCCTTCCCAGCAGAGTTTTAGTTATATTAATTATAAAAGTAGCAGCCATGCCGTCTCCTGAAGCTACTGTTGTTGGGAGAGTGGGTATGTCGTAGGAATGATATTTCCGGTCTGACGGAAGCTTAGGGTAAGAGAGGCAGGTCACAAGAGTAGCTAGGCTTCGAGATGGATTTTAGGGACTTCTACAATAAGACCTATTTTCCTTCCCAATTTGCTGGCGTTGTGTTTACCACCTTTCAGGCAATGCTCGAGGCGGTTTTGGAAGCCCCGTGATTCGAAAACACCAGTATCGATCTCAGTCGGCTGCGAGACGTGATCTCGGACAGAGGTCAAATTGCCAGCCTCCCACCCAAAATTAGGCCTACCTACCCACGACGTACTGGTGGACACGAACCCCAGACCTGAACAGAGGTCAAGGCCGCATTCTTCTACAAGGATACACAGAATATTGCATAAAGGTACGTCTGAAAGTGTAAACTTCAACAACAGCACCTTTTACTACCATACGACTCTTGCTAAATTCATTTTCAATTCTCATTTTTACCCCTTCTACATCAGAAGCCCTTTGTCCTCATCGGGCCACGTGCTCCCCTTTGTGACTTGTTAAAGACCAAGTTTCGTGCATACCTCATGTGAACCATTCGAGTTTACCTTCCCCAATGTTAGAGAATTAATCAGCCTTAATCAAAGCAAGAAGTCATTTTTCCTTTATCTCGTTTAATCTGGGATTCTTTTCCAGATTCCATGAGTCACGTGCCGTCTCTCTGCCGCAAGTGTGCATTAACCCCAAGTGAATGAAAATCAGCTTGAATTGAATGAGACTATAAGCCCCAACGTGGGGGCCAATATCATTTAACTTTTCTCCAGGCCAGCACGGGCCTTTTTGTAAATAAATAAATAGTTTTAAAGTAACGAGCTGAGTTTTCTGGCGACCTTCCCTCTAAAGGAAGGAAGTAATAACTATCAGTTTTACGGTAAGTTAAAGCAATTCCCTCTTGAAATCCCTCAATTATTTCCGTTTACGTATCTAGCTTCTCTCAAGGCCCTATATACGTAACAAATATGTATATATATATATATATATATATATATGTGTGTGTGTGTGTGTGTGTACACAGCGGAAATGTGTGGCTATTCTGTGATATGTATGTATATATAATATGATATATCTACATAGTACGTACATGTATATATATACATTGTATATATATATATATATATATATATATATATATATTATATAGTATATATATATTATATATATATATATATATATATATATATATATATATATATATACAATATATATATATAAGGATATAAAATGATGGAGAACAAAAGCAAATGTCTTATCTTGCCTATGCCCAAACAAATACGACTATAATTCACAACACATTATGCTGATCACAGATAAAGTTATTTGTCGTCATTTCGAATACATTAGGTCTCGGTGGTAAGGAGAAGCGGACATCAGCAAACAGATAACTGATGATTCTCTCTCTCTCTCTCTCTCTCTCTCTCTCTCTCTCTCTCTCTCTCTCACTTAACATTACTCTTACCAAAATAAAGTTTTCATTCTGCCAGAGGTTACCCGATTCACGATGTAGAAATTATATGAACGGTTTCAATAAAAATGAAAAGGACTTTCATAATTGTACGCTGAGACGCAGTTGGAGACCCGCCAGTTATGTCAGTTGGGACCTTTGCTCCGAACGTGTATCACGTGACCCACTGTTGTGCAGGATGTGTATCCAATCACGTGATGGATACTGACCACAAACTAGTACTTCGGAAAGACATTTCCCCAAGTGAATATAACCGTTCTCCAAACTAACTACACAGACGGGAGTTAATGAGGCCAGAAATCACCAAGGAATAGTTTAATTTCCACCCTTCCTGGGTCACCAACAGACTTATGCCACACCTACATATGTTTTTGTATATATACTCTTGTAAGACATCCTATGTCCAAATTTTACCAGTGATCAGGAGCACAGAAGGAAGTGCTCGAAATATACGGTTGCAACGTTAAAATAGTGTTTTATAGGCCTTTTATCTTCATTTTCAATCATGATTATTATTCAGCAAAGTCTGAAAGTTCTAACTTATACTTGACAAGATGGTATCATGTAACCTTACTCAGAAATGAGATGTCTCCCTACATAATTATTCCTCATATAACCACTTGCTATTTTCTGTAGGAAGAAATATCAAACATTTTGTACATTGAAATCGCGCGTTATCAACGATGCATAATTCAAGAGCAGAAAAACACGAACTTACCACATTGGTCACAAGTTCATTGCAATCAGCTTCCGCCAGCTGGGTTACATCTGCTGGCTAAAGATGAACTGGTGGAATATGTTATATATGAAAATAACCACACACACACACACACACACAAGAACAAGTACACCCCTCAGCAAGTTATTCCTTGTGAGTAAGTGACACTTTTTAAAAAACTGGAAGCAAAGTATGGATAACATATGTCGGCATTCAATAGCAACGAAGATCGTCGGGAACCTGAAATTACATTTCAACTGATAAAATTGGGCTTCGTTCCAAAACACACCTATCCAATCTCTCTCTCTCTCTCTCTCTCTCTCTCTCTCTGAAGCATAGCTATTTTTCTAAACATTCACCCAGCCACTCCCCCTTTGCGGAAGATTTTGAAAGCCTGAATAACAAATGACAAAGTTGATGTGGTAGACTACTACGCAGCATTTCCACCACCCGGTATCTGAGGCAGCTTTGGGGAGGGGGGGAGGGGGCGAAGAATGACATAAAGGCCCCGGTCTAATTACCCCAGTATCTTACAACAGCCACCTATCCTAAATTTTTACAACCCCTCAGAATGCATCAATAAATAATATGGCTTTTGAAGAGTAAGGCTGAATGTCAAGTAGGAACTATGCATAATATATATTATTAATTATATATTATATATAAATATATTTATATATATATATATATAATATATATGTGTGTGTGTGTGTGTGTGTGTGTATATGTATGTGTATATATATATATATATATATATATATATATATATATATAAAGATTGGATACATAAAATAAATAATATGTCTTTTGCAGGGTAAGGCTGAAATGTCCAGTAAGACTATAATATATATATATATATATATATATATATAATATATATATATATATATATATATATAGCGATACTGATTCCGTGAGCGCACTGGTGTCGGAAGTCATAAATAAAGATAGCCCAGGGGATTTGTAATCAGCTTCGTCGTTTTACTTCAAGTGACCTCTAAAAAAATCTTATCTTAACTAAGGACCTGGATTAAGTTAAGTGTATCTTAGTTTAACCAGACCACTGAACTGATTAACAGCTCTCATAGGGCTGGCCCGAAGGATTAGATATTTTTACGTGGCTAGGAACCAATTGGTTACCTAGCAACGGGACCTACAATTTTATTGTGGGATCCGAGCCCCATTATATCGAGAAATGAATTTCTATCACCAGAAATAAATTTCTCTGGTTCCGCGTTGGCCGAGCCAAGAATCGAACTTCGGACCACCGGATTGGTAGCCGAGCGCGAACTCCGCTCGTCCAACGAAGAATGCAATTAAAGGCTTATGAAATATAGTAAATTGAAGATTTATTTTTGCCATATACATGTATAGGCAGACTGTCTTTTCATCATATTATTCTCTTTTCGGTAACCTATAGGAAATCAACGATAATGATGATGATAATGATGATACTGACTAAGCCATAATTGATTAACTGTAAGAACTATTCACCACTGCAATGATAAATTTCCAAATATAATTAACAGAATCTTGCCATGTGCTTATGTAAAATTACTGTTGGAACTTTTTTTTTTCTTTTTTTTTTTACCGGATAAAGGTGCTTGTTAGGTTTAGTCCATCCGCGAAAAACCACCTTCAATCATAATACTGTGAGAAGAATTTGTGCCATAAGGAGGCAGAGCCGCCAAGCGAAGAACGTGTCATAAACCATCACAAACAAACCTAATAATGAGGACTCCGTAATCCCTATTTTCGTTTTCTTTGCACCTTTCGTCGATCAATGTTTTGCCCGAAAGGTCAGATATTATGCAATGACATGCCCCTCAAAACTGACTTTCATTTAACGACGCTTACTTCCATTGGGTGAAGCATTCAAATCCGTTATGCATAACAAGACTGAAATTACAGATCAAGTATACATACGTAATCTAGAACTAGTAAAAATCATGACAACAACTGAACATCTTAAAACAACCTGTTATAAATATTAAAAGTTGAAAATCAATAATGGCTGTCGATCAAGCAAAATAATGCAGAGCAGTAGACAAATACCAAGATCTTTGGATTCGAATATTGAGAGAGAGAGAGAGAGAGAGAGAGAGAGAGAGAGAGAGAGAGAGAGAGAGAGATTACATATATACATGTACATAGATATATATTTGGACTTTACCTCATCTAATTTTCTAATAATTTTACTTTCTTCCCAGGTGAGTTCTGAAGTAATTTCCAACATGGACGGAGGCACATAAAAGTAGAAATAAACAAATTTCTTGCTATGTAACCCGACGCCTATTTTCTACAGACGTAAACTGACTAGTTTGCTACTGCTGTTGCCCGGGGGGGGGGGGGGGGGGGGGGGTGGGGGGGGGGGGGGGGGGGGGGGGGGGGGGGGGCGATGAAGAGAAAGATTTGAAAGAAGGCTGACAATGGCATGAAACTTACATGAAATATATTAGGGAGGCAGAATTGGGAATTGAAACCGGCTCCTGTGTGCTTGTTTCAGGTGAATAGGTTTCATCTACTGGAATAATAAATAATAAACTCAGCCGCAGTGATTGTCCGAACGGACACACCGCGGCACGTGGTGACCATATGTCCACGGCAGGTAGAGGCGTCCTCCTGTAGCGTCCGGCAGCCTCGAAACCTGTTATATCCTAGACCTAGAACCAGTTCACTCCCTTATAGGTCTAATATGGGGGGTGGGTGCTGAAAATATAATCATAAATGGCGCACATTATATATATTAAATATACATATATACATACATACATACTACATATATATATATATATATATATATATATATATATATATATTTATATTGTATATGATAAAATAGTGGTTAGAGAACATCTAACGCAAGCCAACAAAAGAACGCGTGTACAGTCCTTCGAATGAGCAAGTGTATCTGAAGACCACGTTCGTTTTCCGAAGGCAAGGCTCCACAGTGGGAGCTGATATTTTTCATGAGCAGATATGTTTATATGTAGGTAAAATGGATTTTTTTTCCTTTTTTTTTTTTTTTTTTTTTTTTTTTTTTGACTCGGCTGATAGTATACCTCGTTTACACCATTTCTAAATTTTACTTTCGACGGTTTACTAAATATTCTGGTTCGTATATCAGTCATGAACAATGACTTCTGCAAACTGCCAAACTCTTAGACTGGCCGTCCAGCTGACCAAGGAATAAGGGCTATCTTTGTCATTACGCTATTTATGCATTTCCTAGGACCTAAACTTCCCAGATACACAGGCGATGCATAGCTACCTGCAATGCCCTGGAAGGGAACCCTCGGCAGCAAAACGCAGGTTCCGCGATACCTCTCTTGTGACAGATGAGAGGACGATTCACGAACCAACCCATGGGAACCCACTCTTGTGGAAAGAACATAAAAAGCTTGCGTCCACAGTAAACCCTGTAGCTTCTCGGTACAGATCCCGAGAAGATTCTTGAGTTGGGGAGAGAGAGAGAGACATATTCAGGAATGTCCTTAGAAGGGGGTGTTGTCGACTCTATACATCTATACATTTTATCCATATATATTATGTACATTCACACATACATATACACATATATATAACTGCAATAAAATGGGTAGATAAATGGATGTCATTTATCTGCAACAGAAACAAGATCATATCAACTCAACTAAATTTGGAAAATGCATTAAAATGAAGAACGTCAATCAGACGCCATTCATTCAAATGCAATGATAACCAGAGCTATTCTTAGCATAACGGAATCAAATAGGAAAAGAAGAAAGGAACAATAACAAACAGTACAACAACAAAATTAAGTGCGCAGTTAAGTCCTCTCGATAAGCGCCAGTCGCCAGATGTATCTGCCTCTTCCACCTCCAACCACACCCCGACCCCCTCTAGGCAAATCCGCCGCCCATCTTCCCGTCACCTCCCATCAAAAGCACTGTCCCGAGGTCTTTGACATCTCTCCCTAATGCCCTCTCCTTTCCACGCTTTCAGAACGCCTCTTAAAACAGCGTTTATTATGCAGCCTCTGTATTGAATTCATCGTCTCTTCTCAAAACGCTGTTCGAACCCTCAGCCACTTCTCTCTCTTCGTCATCTCTTGACCAGACTGAATTAAGATAAGACGTCCAGTCTTTGGCTTGTAATTCCCGCTACTGAACCTGCTATAGTCTTAATGCAGCAGATTAAGTCTCTTCAGTTAAGGTAAAAGCATGAATTTTTGGTAAATATCTTCACCATAAGCCACTTTCTGAAAATTGCTGGGTGTCCACTCAAAATTCCAAAATGACTACCGTTTTTCAAGATGGCCGCTAGTCAAGCCTTTAACATGGGACTCAAGTGCCTCTAGTCATGTTCTTATGCATTTGATTTGCTCATACACATTTTAGGCAGAGACACCAGGCAAAAGTAAAATGTATTTCTGTTACAGATTTCATATAGCACATATAAAGAAAAATGGCATCCACTCTGGCAATAAAAAAATCTTGAATAATCGCATCTCAGGATTCAGTAGACATGAAAAAATGTCTTCCTGTTCAATATAATAGCTTGCAAGTCAGTCTACATATAATTTAGGCAGTGGTTTAATCTTTAGTTTTAGTTTAAAAGAGTGAATGTCAGTGCAAAACCAGGGCACACTGGTGACTTCACTGATGTGTAACTCAGCATGGGGTTCAGTGTTTGGTATGTCATTAAGGGTAATGGTGGAGCCATTGGGGTTACTGAAAAAGCATCAGCCCTGAGGAGATGGATGAGCTCTGGCCCTGAGATGAGTCATCTGGTGTCCCTCTATGAAACTGAGGCACACATGAAAGAGGCTATGATCTGTTTTTTTCATGATGAAGAGACTCCACATGCCCAGCAGACATTCTTGGTAAGGGCCCAGAAATGATCTCAGGTCCCGCAAGACTTGGGACACCCTCTCCAGGAAGACATTGCAGATTTGTTTGCAACAGACTCAAAAGATGTAGGTCATCCTAACTCAGCTGAGTTTGTCCATACTCACTTAGAGAAAGGAAAGTTCCAGTACAAGGAATTTGTGAAAGGCTTGACTGATAATCCAACCTCATTCTACACGCCCATCGGGAAGAATAGGCTTGACCTCTCTCAAAATAAGCCTGTTACAGAACCATCAAAACTAAAACAGCTGAAAAGAGAATGTCAGCTTTTCTCCGAGCTATTCATTTCCTATCAAAGTAGGAAAGCCAGAGGCAGATGACAACATTATAGATGGTTCAGCTTTGGTCCATGCACTGCCACCCAAAAGATCTAAAGCAGGGTATTCACAATCAGGTTTACCTGTCATTCCACCTGTCTTCATCAAAACTGACGTTAAAACTTACATTTGGGTGACAGTTTGCAGTTGGAATCGGCCCATTCACCAAAACTGATGAACTGATGGAATTGCCCAAAGTTCTTTCGACTGGTTGACAGGTGATTGCACGTGTGGACGGGTAAGAAAAGATTTTATGACATTTTGCCACTGGATTTCACCTGGGTAGGATGTCAGCCACTCAAACTTGAATATGAATAAACTATGTATAATCCTAATCAATTGCACTGTTAGAATCTATGGCACTATTTGCAGACTGTTGTGAGTCCAAATCTTATGATAAAACATTTAAAAAATACTCCCATGTGATAGACAATTTGGTGTATGAAAGGTATTACTAGTGAAAGTAGGGTTCACGGTCCATTCCATAAATAACTAAACCAACACCTAGTTCTAATTTAACCTTATGCATTAATATTGTATGAGAACAGACATCTCTCTTTAACAGGCAATATTTAGACCATACTCTGTTATGCCTGTTTGCTTCTTTCCTATTTTTAAATGAATTTCCACAGCAGTATGTAGCTGCAACTCCTTATCATCCACCGGATTTTCCAACATTGCCATACAGTGTTGCCACGACGAAGGTTAGGCAAGAAAGGGACTGTCCGACTGACAGATCTACTCTAACTTGGACACTCATCTGTCGAACAGTCATGGGCAGACTGACAGGTAAACCTGACCATGAATACCAAGCATAAGACTTTTGCAGACTATGCAGCCCTTGACTCTCTACCAAGAATTAGTGCCTGTGCTAAGCCATACAAGTCAACACAAATTGTCTTTGATGTGTATAGTTCACCAAGTTTGAAAGTAGACACAAGGTCCAAGAGGGGACATGGGGGGAAAATGCAAGCTGACAGAAAAGAACACCATTCCTTCAAATTGGCAAAACTTCTTGAAGCACAATGAGTCTACTTGATCTGAAATGAACACATGTTCTCATGAGGAAGCAGACAGCCACATCTTTGTCCATGCCAGATATACTGCAGGACAGGAGAGCAAGTCTATCATAGTCAAAGCTAATGACACAGATGTCCTTGTCATTGGCCTGAGTGTGTTCCCAATCCTGCAATACATGGGTCTGCAGCAGCTGCAGCTCGCATACGGCTAAGGGTAAAGCCTTCAATAAACAGTCATTCACAACCAGTACAATAATGTTGGTCAAGAGAAGGCCAAAGGCATGCCGTTCTTCCATGCATACACAGGTTGTTATGCAGCCTCAGCCTTCAAAAATAAATGAAAGAAAACGGCAAGGCAGATGTGGGACATTTTTCCAAAGGCCACTCCAGTTTTTTCCAAACTCACCAAGTACCCACCAACCATCAAAGATGGTGATTTGAAGATTCTGGAGAAGTTTGTGGTCCTCATGTATGACAGAACAAGCACCACTGACAATCTGGATAAGGCCAGACTTAACTTGTTTGCCAGAAAGCAGAGATCATATGAAGCCATCCCTCTAAGGTAACTGTTGACCTCCCTGGCTATTATTTAAAAAGTTAAATCAATTATTAAACAAACATTTTTCTAGAAGACCTGAAGTTCTAACTGTACCAAAAATGAATTTCAATGCAACCTTTCCATATATCCATGACCTAACATTTCTAAAACGGTTTATGCAAATTATCCATAACCATTTCCCAGCCATAGCAGTCAAATTAATTCCAAAACAATCCTCTAACTGCTGGTTCTTTGTTTAAAGTAAAAGATCAGCTGTGTCCTTATATGTCTTCTGGTGTTGTCTATAAATATACTTGCCCTAAATGTATTTCTGGGATTTACATGGGATCCACCAGTAGGCTTCTCAAGGCGTGCATTGATTTGCAATGGAGGATCAGCTTTCATACTGGAAGCAGAATTTTGAACCCAGAGCACTCCAACATCAGAAATCATTCGAAACAATGTAAAACATATATTGAGAACAGAGATTTTAGCATAATCTGTCCTACTGTCATCCTCACGATTTAACTATCACAGAGTCATTATTTATAAACAGCTGGTTCCACTGTTACACTCTCAGGCTTCTTCAAGCTTATTGCATTTATCTTAACTTTACTGTGGCATTTTCCCTTAAGTTCTTTGTTGTCTCACCTCTAGATCAGTAATGTTTTATCTATCTTTAATGCATAGTCATTTTTCTTTTTTATTTCAATTTTTTTTACTCTTAAAAATGTACTTATAAGTGTTTTTATTTATATTTATGCAGCTCCGAAGATATAATTTTGGCATAAATTACGAAACGTCGGCAATAAAATTAAGAGACAGCCTAGTGTTATGGGGCTTTCCTCCGTCTTTCTCTCGATATGTTTACCTTGAGTGTTTTCTCTCTACTATCTATCTATCTAATCTATCTATCTATTCGTCTCACTCTCATGACAACGAAGCTGCTTCGAAAACCGTCACTCAGGTTAATGCATATTTTCTCCTAGCTTATCACTTCTGGCGACATATATATATTGATGCCATTCTCTCTCTCTCTCTCTCTCTCTCTCTCTCTCTCTCTCTCTCTCTCTCTCTCTGCAGACAAATATAATCTACTACTATGAGATTCAGGGCCTCTGTAACACGGTTTTTTCGCAATAACTTGTTATCTATCCATTTCATAAATATAACGCTTATTCAGCATACACATTATATCTACACATAAATTTTGACTGTATTCTGCATTACGTAGGTTGAATAAATTTGGTACTTACAATGTAAAAGTGACTATTTTTGAAGACGGGCCAACTTACTCAGGGAAAAGGTTTCGAACGCACTCGTTACGTAACTTATGACAGCCTTTCTTCCCTCTTTCTCGATGGATGATTGGCTATACGTAACAAAGGCTATACCTCTGGTAACAATGACAAACAAATTTAAATACAAGAAAAGCAGCACACCTTTATGAACTCTGAACCTCTCCACTGATAATTGTCATAATGAACAAACCAACAAAATATGTTAATAAATGCAAAAACACTTCGATTATGAGTCTAACTCCCAAAATAAGTTTCCTAAGAAATTGCAGTCTACTTTATAGGTCACAATCAGATTGACAAGATGTAGGGAATAGATGGTAATTTTCAAAAACATAGTAGACAAGCTTGTTTTGATAACTGCTACATCCAATGTCAAGCAATTTTTATTTTTTGGCTATCTACCTATTTACTTAAAAAAAAAAAAACAAAAAAAAAAAAAAAAAAAAATAGCCGGTACCGTATATTGGCTTTAAACCTTCACCATTAATTATCGTCAGAATGGTGACATCATGAGGCTCCCCCCACTTTGGCCTCGTTATTATTCAGGATAACACTGAAGGCTGTCATGGGCATTGTTGGATTAGAAAATTTAACTTCTGGCTATAAAAACTAATTCTCGAGTAGTTTGTAAAACAAAAATGATCCTCAAGGATCCAGCAGTTGGCCTAAACGTTTAATTCATGTATATTACTGCTATACTGTTGCGTCACTACTGCTACAGTAGTATTACTACGCCAGCACAGGTACCCCACCCACATCTATGTATCGTTCCGCCATTCATAAAGTCTTTGGGTTTCAGAGCCGATAGGAACAAGGTGAATGGGTTTCTGTCTAGTGGATGGGCGGGGCAGCATTTCGTCAAAAGGTGTTTACTTTGCTTACGTAATGAATGTTTTTCGACTCTTGGCTCGTAATCAATGGCCATGGCGTCGGCTAGATAATTTTTACTCTATAAAAATTAAAACTATCTGATTTAGGTTATTGATAATGCTGACAAAATTTGTGTGTGGTTGTAAAATATACATATTTCAACTTTCAGCTACATCCGATGCTTTGACAAGGAGCAAAGTCCAAAAAACCGTGTTACAGAGTGCCTGAATCTCATAGTAGTGTCTGGTAATAATAACGCTGACAAACAAGCATCGTTTACTGAACAGATGTCAAACTACCTGACGTATCATTGCCGGCAATATAATGCTCTCTCTCTCTCTCTCTCTCTCTCTCTCTCTCGTCTCTCGACTCTTCATCGTTCTGCTCGCTCTCTCTGAACTCTGTGTCGTCTCTCTCTCTCTCTCTCTCTCTCTCTCTCTCTTCAAGCAATCATTGTTTACCGAAGCCACCTGATTTTCTTTACAAGAAAAAACTAAAAGGCTCATTTACATCTGGATTGCAATCTTAAGCAATAGCATCTGCAAAATCACAGCTCCGACAACAACTGTTTTGACTAAATTGCAGGGTAAATTTTCCTTCGCAACAGTGCGGCCGCCAATTAGCAATGCGATGGTCACTCTCAATTCACAACTAGCTGTATTTTGTGAAAGAGAGAGAGAGAGAGAGAGAGAGAGAGAGAGAGAGAGAGAGAGAGAGGTATGACAACATTTGGTGTTACATCAAGCGTACCAAATCATTCAGTGAAAGACCTATAATATCACTCACACAGAAAGTATGTATCTAATGAGATATAAGTAAATGAAAAGAAATAAATAAGAAATAAATATAAACACAAGGTTAACCCCAGAAGAAAATATTCTGTTGTTGCACACGTCATCATAACATTACAAAGAGAACGCCTGACTTTAAGTTATGTCAAGGAAGTTGATATACTGGAGACAAATGATAAATTTCCGTTTTTTTTTCTCTCTCGAACAAATAAAAACAGGCGGAAACTTCCACAGTATGCTGAAAATCCAAAACTTCGAACGGAGGAATTTCGAAAGGAAAGGCATAAAACACATGTACATGCATTATCCTCACGGATCACGCCTATTTTACTAAGCCTAACTGCAATCGATGAACGAGACCTCGGAAGATTCAACGAATTATAAAATCTAAGGCTATAAATATAGGCAGTCACGAAGGGTTGCGGGGGAGGGGGGGCTTCCAGCTATTTGGGCGCTAATATCCACGGAAAGAGGGAGCTGGCATGGCTGGACATCAAGACGAAGAGATCCAGAAAACAAAGAGACGAAAGACGAGGAGGATCTCAAAGAGAGACTTAGGAAAAAATAGACAGCTGTCACGAAGGAGGACTAGTTGGAGAAGTTGACAACAAGAAAGAAAGGAAGATCTAATAGATATAAAGAGTAGCTGAGGGAAAGCCACAGAGTTACGGAAGCTGCAGACGCATTTCGAGAGAAATGCGCAGAGAAATTATGGCCCCCAAAGATAACCTCATAAAGAAGACAGCATGAAGAACGCGAACATCGGCCTAACCATCACCTGCAGGCCAAAAAAAAAAAAAGTCATAGGCAACCTGACAAATCAGCACCATACGTTTAAGTCTTTTCAAGAAATGGCTACTATCCAGAATTAAAAGATGCTAAGTCCAATGTGGCAGAACGCTCCTGCCCATTTCCTCAAGTCACATTCGTTCTCCGAAGTCTGGAGTCCCAACCTCCACACTCCGCCATAGCATCGGTCATCCCCCACTAACTTGCTGCTTCAGGTCTACTGGAATCTCTTCCTTGAGGGGTGGGAAGCATTCAGTAAGCAGCAGAACTGACTAAGAGAAATATCATTGGAATTCAGCTCAAGTCTGAGGGGTGGTTTACCCCGAATTCGTTTTAGAATCCTTGAGGCTCCAGGTCTGGCCTGCCACCCGAGAACGTTTCGTCCAAAGAAAGGAATAATGAAATGAAAATCACATGCTGACGCGAAGACTCAAGATACAAAGATGGACTGAAAAATGAACTGTACACCTAACACTATAAGGTTCAGTGGATCCAAAGACTCTAGAAGCAAGCTTCGAGATCCGTAGAAGCCATCTTTGAAGACTTCGGAGCTCGCATGCGTCTGATTTGAAAACTAAGGTAAAAGGAAGCTCAGAGAAAAGAATAACAGAGAGAAGCAAGCTGATGACCTGAGGACCAGATGTGAACGGATGGAATCCTGGATTGTGGAAGACAAGGGAGGATCTCAAGTTGAGACCTAGAAAAAACAGACAGCTGCAACGAAGAAGGAATAGTTGGAGAAGTAGACAAGAAGAAGAAAGGAAGAGCTAATAGTTATACAGGGAATAGCTGAGGGAAAGCCACACAAGTACGGAAGCTCCAGACGCAATTCAAGAGAAATGCGAGGAGAGAAATTGAGGTCCCACCTGCAGGCCAAAAAACAAACCAATCATTAGGCAATAACAGTGGAGGATGAAGATTCAGAAGCACTGAAACCTTTCCAAACAGAAGCAAGCTGGAGACCCGAGGACCAGATGTGAGCGGATGGAATCCTGGTTGGAGAAAGGAGTCTTCAGTACTTAGTATATCAGATGATAAAAGATATAGCAGAAAGGTTGATGAACTAGGAACCAAATACGTAAGCAAAGGAAATGACAGCAATCTTTTTGGTGTACCCTGTGCCAGGTAAGTATCATTCCAATTGCAGCAAGAAGCAATCTATTTGGTGTACCCTTAGCCAGGTAAGTATCATTCCAATAAAAACTAGAAGCAATGTATTTGGTGTACCCTTTGCCAGGTAAGTATGCATCTAATTACAATTAGGAGCAATTTATTTGGAATACCCTGTACCAGGTAAGTATTCTAATTACAACTAAAGACAATCTATTTGGAATACCCTGTGCCAGGTAAGTAATATTCTAATTACAACTAGAAGCAATCTATTTGGTGTACCCAGTACCAGGTAAGTATGCTTCTAATTACAACTAAAGGCAATCTATTTGACATACCCAGTGACAGGTAAGTATGCTTCAAATTACAATTTGAAGCATACTTACCTGTATTTATCTAATTAACACTAGAAGCAATCTATTTAGTGTACCCTGTGCCAGGTAAGTATGCTTCTAATTACAACTAAAGGCAATCTATTTGACATACCCAGTGACAGGTAAGTATGCTTCAAATTACAATTAGAAGCAATCCATTTGGTGTACCCTGTACCATGTAAGTATGCTTCTAATTACAACTACAGGCAATCTATTTGTTGTACCCTGTGCCAGGTAAGTAGGCTTCTAATTGCAATTAGAAGCAATGTATTTGGTGTACCCTGTGCCAGGTAAATATGCTTCTAATTACAACTAGAAGCAATCTATTTGGTGTACCCTGTGCCAGGTAAGTATGCTTCTAATTACATATGCTTCTAATTACAACTGGAGGTAATCTGTTTGGTGTACCCTCTGCCAGGTAAGTAGGCTTCTAATTGCAATTAGAAGCAATCTATTTAGTGTACCCTATGCCAGGTAAGTAGGCTTCTAATTACAACTAGATGTAATGTATTTGGTGAACCCTGTGCTAGGTAAGTAGGCTTCTAATTACAACTAGATGTAATATATTTCGTGTACCCTCTGCCAGGTAAGTATGCTTCTTATTACAACTACAGGCAATCTATTTGGTGTACCCTGTGCTAGGTAAGTATGCTTCTAATTACAACTACAGGCAATCTATTTGGTGTACCCTGTGCTAGGTAAGTATGCTTCTAATTACAACTACAGGCAATCTATTTGGTGTACCCTCTGCCAGGTAAGTAGGCTTCTAATTACAACTAGATGTAATGTATTTGGTGTACCCTCTGCCAGGTAAGTATGCTTCTAATTACAACTACAGGCAATCTATTTGGTGTACCCTCTGCCAGGTAAGTAGGCTTCTAATTACAACTAGATGTAATGTATTTGGTGTACCCTCTGCCAGGTAAGTATGCTTCTAATTACAACTACAGGCAATCTATCTGGTGAACCCTGTGCCAGGTAAGTATGCTTCTAATTATAACTACAGGCAATCTATTTGGTGTACCTTGTGCCAGGTAAGTAGGCTTCTAATTACAATTAGAAGCAATCTATTTGGCGTACCCTGTGCCAGGTAAGTATGCTTTTAATTATAACTAGAAGCAATTTATTTGGAGTACCCTGTGCCAGGTAAGTGTTATTCTAATTACAACTACAAATAATCTATTTGGCGTACCCTGTGCCATGTAGGTATTATTCTAATTACAACTACAAACAATCTATTTGGCGTACCTGTGCCAGGTAAGTATCATTCTAATTACAACAAGAAGCAATCTATTTGGCATATCCTGTGCCAAGTAAGTATTATTCTAATTACAACTACAAGCAATCTATTTAGTGTACCCTGTATCAAGTAAGTCTTATTATTCGAAAATAAGCCAGAAACTCGTCTGTCTTACCGAGTCTGGTGGAAATTTCTTCTTCGAAACTAAGATCTGACTTGAGAGTAAAATTCTAAGATGGCAATAATACTAACATAGATGGTGATAAATAAATAAATGAAACAAACGATATCTGAGCCACCAGTTGCTGCCTAACGACAATTTTTGTTGGCCTATTGGGGAAGCCAAATATTTTTGCCTAGCCCTGATTATTTATTTAACTATAGTCCATTCACATAAGGTAGATTCTTGTGCCTACGAGACGTTTGTTTGGCGGCCTCTGATTGGCTGGTACCGGGTCATATTTTCGTTTGTAGCTTAGAAAACTAGCATTATGTTTACATTTCTTCATTTATCTCACGTTTTACAAAAGATAGGAAAGTTTTGGTCATACCAAAGGATTCGGTATTAAATTTACAATTAATTAATCTTTTCCTGAAATCAATAAGTTAAAATACAAAGGAATTACAATGAGCAGAAGTAAAGAGAGAAACATTTCATTCTTTATACCTGTTTTTATTTATCGTCGGATTTTGCATAATTCATGAGATCAAGAAAAAATAAAATCTTGTGTTCTAAACAATAAAATCACCCTGAATACGCTGGTGCTTTCAGATTTTAGATGTGTGTAATATGTAAAGAGAAAATTAAGAATATGTCTAATTATGTTGCATCCGTACTTGACTCAGTTTGACAGTAGTGCCGAGAGACGCAAGATATATATATATATATATATATATATATATATATATATATATATATATATATATATATATATATTTAGGTGCAATATGTACTGTAAATAATAGTAATAATAATAATAATAAGAACAGTCCCTTATAACATTTCTTATATCTAAGACTTTCGGGGTATATTACTGGCTATATGGCACCTGAGCCTGTGGCTCCTAGAGCAGCACGTAATTGATGACCATAAGTTGACTGATTATTCTTTTGCACCGGAGCCCAGGGATCGGATCATGGTAATCCTACAGAAAAGTGATCCGAATTCATTGCTCCTTTATGTATTTATGTATGTTTGTTTAAGTTCTTTCCTATTTGTAATTTCTTTTTTCGACAGATCTGCAAACAGAAGAACATTTGCTAAAAAAAAAAAAAAAATGAGCAGGTTATATGCCTACAGAAGCAGTGGTTGGAGAAAAAAAATGGAAATAAAGCGTTGCACCTCATGCAAATAGTGTAGTGTGCCCTCAACTGTTTGTAGAGTGAGCCCTTTCGAACCAGGATCAGGTTAGGAACTTGGCACAAGCTTTCCTTCTTCAGCAGCCATTTTCTTTTATAAATCTGAAAAATGATTAGTTTAACTGCTTATAGAAGCAGAGATATGCGATTTTATCAAAATTCTATGGATCCGTATCCTATCCCCTAAGACATTTATTTACGTTCCCCCGTGTTCCCGTTGTTTTTATGCAATCTTTGCTTCTGTAAGCAGATAAACTGATCATTTTTTAATTGTTTTCCATGATAAATTTGTGTGATGACCTTGAATTTACGTATTGAGGTGAATTTGATTCCTAAGCTGTAAGATTACCCGCATCATTATATAATTGATCTTTATTGTACTCCTGGATAATGCTGCTATACTTTTGCTACTGCGATTCTTTTTATATGTGGCATCTAATTTAGAGAGAGAACTTCTCTTCCAAAGACGCGGGTTTTTTTTAACGAAGCAAGTCTCTGGCTTTTCGTCTCACTGCATCTTTATATTACTTTTGAATACCAAGTCTGTTTCATCATTTTGAAGCCAATCTGGTGAAGCAGCTACACACCTTTAGGCACTCAGAGTGGTAGGTAGCCTGTTTAAAATACTTATCAATGAGCTGGAGGAAGGAGTGAAACTTGACCAAAGGCATCCTTGTTCTCACACCTCCTCTGCTGCAAATCATACAAAAAATTATATATGGGGAAAAAATCACCTTTGCGGCAGCAGTACATAAACATTACAATTGGTTTATAACTACTTAAAATCTTTATGCAAAAAATACTATTGAGAAGTTGTTTTCTAATTCAATTCTGCACGTTTTTCTTCACAGTGCATGACTCAGACTCAACAATGTTTCGCTCTACAATGTCTATACATCTCATGATCTCTTCACATTTTTGCACGAGAGCGATTGACCAAATCTTATTATAATCCTTCCTTCACCTCAATGAAAACAAGTTACATCCCACATTGCGTGTGTGTGCGTGTCTATATATATATATATATATATATATAGATATATATATATTATATATATATATAAACCAACAAGCAACACACATACATACATATGATATACATATAATATATATATATATATATATATAGGTTATAGATATAGGGTATACATATATATATATGCGTGTGTGTGTGTATATAATGCCTGTACAAGGCTAATTGCGAAGAGTTTCCAAACGCACTTTGCATACAAAAGGGGTTCGAATCAATACAGAAACGTTATGAACCTATCAGGAAATATTTGCCACCCTACATCGGAAACATCTATATGAGCCATCACACGATGAAAGGTGAAAGGTTGCCTTCTCCCCTGGGGATGTTTCATTTCAAACTGTAATGAAAACATTTATATAACTCCGGCAGAGTTGTTCCACGTCACGATGTAAGTATTGAAGATGACGTGCGTTATACAACGTCTGCTCTTGTGGGGCGTCTTCTCATGTGGACGGAAATGAGTGTGTGTACAGATTCGCATATCCGTATGGAAGTTCATGTATTTAAGAACATTCTGAACTAAATCAAACACATCCTCAGCATACAAATGGCTTATTATTTACTAAGCATGCATATATTCATAAACAGATAAATACGTGCATTAATAATACACGTACATCGATAATCATTACCACCGTCTCATCAATTATGCGTCGGGAGTATCCAGCCAAGTAAGCAAGCACAGCTATCACCTTTAAAGGTGACTAGTCATAAACCGAAACTTTCGTCCATATCTAAACCCGTAAGAGAAGAGAGAGAGAGAGAGAGAGAGAGAGAGAGAGAGGTGGGGTGGGGGGGGGGAATGGAGGGGGGGGGGGGGGGGGGTTCTAATCGACCGCAACTACATGACAAAGAAATATTCTCTGGAGGTTCGGTGACACAACTTTTTCGAAAAATATTTTTGCAATTGCCTAAACTATGTCTCTAAAGTCAGTCAAACCAATCGAAACTCCTCTCGAATAATAACAGTAAATAACATCTAAAAAATGTGACTAAAAATGTTAAAACCTGACCGACATCGTGGTTCATAAGACATAAATATTCAAATAAGAAGAAACGGGTTCTTGTTCTTGATTTTTATTTTTCCATGCATATCTAGGACATTCCTTAAAATTCAGATACTCGTACTATACATATTTCTTCTGAAATTGATGGATCAAGTTTATACATGCTGATGTTTCTCTCCATTGCAATATTAGAATAGACTATCTCTTTTGCCTTACCATTCATGTATGTACCATTGTTTTCCTGTGCATATCTTGCACATCTTTTAAGATGTTCTATATTTTCCCATTGTCTTTCCAATTTGACCAATATAAACGTTATCGCCAGGCATACATCGAATTTGTTATAGACATCCTTTAGTATGGTCATGGTAGGTCTACATACGTACATGTTTCATTGTGTGATTGTTCTTTAATGCTACATTACTCCAAAACTACTATATATATATATAAATACTATATATATATATATATATATATATATATTATAATATATATATTATATATATATACACGTATGCGGCCTGTGCGTGTATTGTGTTTTTATATGTTTATTTATGTGTATTTATATGTATATATTATATATATATATATATATATATATATATAATATACATGAGTACTTGTTAAACTCAAATCGTCTTTGGGAATTCACCATATTTGGAGAAAAGAGGTTTTCTTTAAAGTCTTAAACTACAAGAACAATTAAGCCCTTCAGCAAGTTATTACTTGTTGACAATCTCAAATGGAGGCAAAACATAGACAACAAATGTCAATTTAACAAAACTGCGTTTCGTTCCAAAACACCTCTCTCTCCTCTCTCTCTCTTCTCTCTCTCTCTCTCTCTCGTCTCTCTCTCTCTCTATTAACAGGACTCCTCACTGATGAGTATATAGACTTTTACACCACTGGTCGGAGAGGATTCATCGCCGATGGCAGTTTTTCTTCAGAGCATCAAACGAAGAAGATTAGGCATGGGAACACTGGAGAGAGAGAGAGAGAGAGAGAGAGAGAGAGAGAGAGTATTGTGTTTGCAATCACGTCCTCTGCTGATCGACTGCTGGGTTACATGTAGATACCCTTATGACGGGAGTTATTTAAGTCCTGACTTATGCAAACGAGTGACATCCAAAGACTACCTGGGTAATGGAAAACGTTACTTACTGAAGTACACACTTTGAATTATAAAAAAAAATATATAGATATATATATATATTATATATAATATATATATATATATATATTGTAATAACCATAATACCATCTTACCTTCTCGATTCCTTCATACTTTAGAACGCTTGTTACTACAGAACCTAGATTCAAACGAAGAAACAACGTGGAGAAATTCTGACGCCGCATTCGATCCTGTCGATCAGGTGAATAACGCTGCCTAGTTCCCATATTCCCGATGTAGGTGCGAGTCTTGGCTGGGCGTTTTCATTTCTTCTTGTATTTCTTCATTTGTATTTAGGCTTTATAATGAAAAACGTATCTAAAATGTGAAGAACTTTGGAAGATGAAGGGGCATTGTGGTTATTACAATTACATGCGTAGTTGGTATAAATATTTATACATTATAACACATATTTTTCCCTGAGAGGATGTGACCCATGGGGTGTTGACCTTTAAATTCTTAGCATGCAAATATCTCAGGGATGAATTTGCACACCCATTAACAATCCTACCCTACTACGACTCACCACCAGATATCTAATTCACTGTTTAGTACAATGATGGCATATGGAGTTCAGCTTCCACGTATATAATGGAACCAAAGACGTTTCACTCTGAAGAGATCGGGACCTAAGTTTTATCATATGGGATTTTAATCCAAAAAGCCACGGGGATCAAGTATGTATGCATGTATCTATGTATACATATATACATTTAGTATACACACATACATATAGTATATATACGTATATACATATAGTATAAGTGTGTGTGCGTATAGGTGTTTGCAAACCCACAAGCGGATGATGATCAATATTGGAAAGTAGGTGTTTACGTAAAACACGAACAGTGCCAAAAAAAAAAAAAAAAAAAACTGAAGAGTAGATATGGCAGTAAATAATTTTGTCCAGCTCTACTGAAAGCTGGACTAAAGTTCAAAGAAACCAAAATAAGTGAGGGCATAATAAAAAAAAAAATTATACATTCTGCACCTAAATATCTCTATGACACGTAACAACCACTATAGAGAACCCCTTAACCTTTCACCTCAATCATCGAGAGAGAGAGAGAGAGAGAGAGAGAGAGAGAGAGAGAGAGAGAGAGAGAGAGAGAGAGCTTCGACGGCAACTCGAATCCCTTTACTACTTTACGGAGCCAATCGCTGTTGTCTGATGCCACTCACAGCCTTTCCCTTGGTGCTGGTGGCATTGCAATGTTGCTACCCGGCCTAACTGTTGCTACTGCCCCATTCTGACCTGATAAAGAAGTGATACGCAAGAGTGCAAATCTGGTGGAGGGAGAAAGCACGGTCAGGCTAGGTCCTGGGTCCGACGCAGAATGCTGTAGCTACGCAGGAACTCGGCAATGTGGATAGGTTCAGATTTTCATAATCGTTCTCTCTGGTGGAAAATAAACATGTCGACATTTCCCAAAATATCAACACATTTATGCTTATATAATTACAGAGAGAGAGAGAGAGAGAGAGAGAGAGAGAGAGAGAGAGAGAGAGAGAGAGAAGGCGAACGATCTAAAACATAAATATTCACTGGCTGATTTATTCATTCATTCAACTGTTGCCACTGGCATCGGTCAAGGTCGAACAGAAAAAAATGAGAAGAATTAAGGTTCAACAGAACAACAATTTTCTTGTTACAAATATTGTAAACTGAGAATTATTTGATTATTCCCATCTGTATAGTATAAATATTGTATTTCTCAGCTTAAGAAGTCTACCAAAAATGATTATTGGATTCTTCTGTTTTGACAGGAGACATTAATTTGGGTTGACACTTTTCAAGGTAGAATATATAATTGGTATTGTTTTAATCACCATTTCTTTCCAAGAATTCTGATAAAATGCCGCTCAAAATAAGGATCTGTAGTTTAAATGGAGAACGTTAAATGGCAATGCTAATGAGAGGAAATTGTACCAGTGACTCTCTCGAAGTGAGGCACATGCGATTACAAAATATTAGTCTTTAGTTACATACAAAAACATGCAAGTAATTATTATATCAATGACTACGTAACATTCTAAGCAACAGGCTGTCTAAAACCTATCCTGAACGACGCCATCCAATGTGTATTATCCGAGCACTGACTGCGACAAATAAAAAATACGAATGGAAGCTTGTCTGGGCAAAGACTCCGGTCCATGAACTTACAAACCACACAGCTCCTTCATTATAGGGACTCTGCCAACTACGATCTCATGTCTGGTGGCTACAAACCACTTCACATGAAGGTACATGACCTTCTACGGACGCCGGTAATCTCTCAAATTGACCTTCTATAGTCGCCAGACCCAACAGAGTCCGGAAACTGGAATACCCTTCTCAAGGCCCTAACTGGCCCCTGGCCATCCCCACAAATCCCCCATATCTCTCACGAAGGGTCAAACTCGTGTGTCAATACCATACACGTGATGTGCCTCGCACCTAGAATACTAATACTATGAGAGAGAGAGAGAGAGAGAGAGAGAGAGAGAGGAGAGAGAGAGAATCAATCTTCCAAAAAACATTCATCAGGGCTCTGAAAATCAAAGCTTAAATTGAAAATTAAAATCTCTCTCACTCCATCTCATCTAAAATGCACACACACGCACATTATACATACATATATATATATATATATATATATATATATATATATATATATATATATATGATATATATATAATTTTTAAACGTATTAGCTAGTCCTGCAAGCTAGGCTCCCTATACTGACTTCAAACATTTATAGGCACTCAATGGTACGCAGACTCAACGACGCCTATCTGTAAAGGAACCGGTTTTTTCTAGCTCTTCATGCCATCCCAGAGACGAACCCAAGTTCAGCGTCCAGGACCAAGAGATGCAGCAGCCACTCCAGGTAAGGAACATGCTACTGTCCTGAAGGTGGCGGTAACGTTCTAGTAAGTATATCCATACTAATTAAATGTATATCAATCACTTCAAAATAAACTGAGAGAGAGAGAGAGAGAGAGAGAGAGAGAGAGAGAGAGAACTTGCAACATCAGCATACTCTGTACTACTTTATCTTGTGCGGAAACAGGTTCCTTAATTTCGCGTCACGTGGCTTACTAGAGGCAGCCATGTGCCCAGAGAATGCCCCTGGTCCCAATTGATATGGTCAACTTGTTCGAGGCCTTGAGTGTTTTCAATGATTATTTTCTCCCCCGTCAACCGGGCGTCGGGAGTGCAATATCTCTGATTTCCTCAGCCACCATATTACTTTTTTATAAAAGAAAACTGTCGAGAGGGCTTTTCTTCTGTCCCTCAGCACTTTTTCTGTCCGTCCTCAGATCTCAGAAATTACTACTGAGGCTGGAGGGCTGCAAATTGGTATCTTGATCATCCACCCTCCAATCATCAAACATACCAAATTACAGCCTTCTAGCCTCAGTAGTTTTTATTTGAAAGGTTAAAATTAGCCATGATCGTACGTCTGGCACCGGTATAGGCGCCAAGAACACAGGCCACCACCGGGACGTAGCTGAAAGCTTCATGGGCAGCCGTTGTACAGAAAACTCGATCGCACCGAAGAAACTTCAGCTTAATTTTTACTTGTTTTTATTATCTTTCATCACTGGATGAATTCATTTCATTTCCGAATGTCAAGGATGAGAATGCAATGGAATATAAAACTTAGGCCAAAGGCCAAGTACTGAGACCTATGAGCTCATTCATCGCTGAAAGGGAAACAGGGAGTCGAAGTATTGTAAAGGTGCACCAGGAGGAAAACCTCAAAGCAGTTTCACCATGAATCAGCTGTTAGGAGAGAGAGGGTGGACAGTACGATGGAAAGAAAAGGAAAATAAACTGGGAAAGGTAACAAGAATGAAAGGCTTTGCAGCTAAGGTCCGAAGGGACGCTACAACGAACTTGAAGAAATGACTACAGTGCACCACGGCTCTACCCCCTTACGGGCCAAAAGACGAGAAAATATTAAAAATCAAGGAATTCCGGAAGGAAATACATATCTATCTACAATAACCAGCCGATTCAACTAGCACTGTCAAGCACCGCAAATTACCAAAGCTCGATTACAAGAACAACGAGAAACAATTATCCCATTTCAACTCTACGATGCGAGTACACCGACCACCTCTCTCTCTCTCTCTCTCTCTCTCTCTCTCTCTCTCTCTCTCTCTCTCTCTCTCTGGTTAAATAATAATAATAATAATAATAATAATAATAATAATAAACTGCGTCAAGGATTTCAAAAGAGAAGAACATACGTCACGAATGCCTTTCACTGAATATCTGAATTTAATTTAATTCACTATAAGCTAAAGCATCTAAACTACTCGCAGAAAAAAAACTATTGACACTGGAGCCACATTACACGAATGAGTTCTCAGGCATAAAGCTTATATGACGAAATCTGGTTCTCACATTAAAGTGTTAGTCTACCAGAAAATGTTCCATCTAGTACCTCATTAATTTCGATTTTTTTTTTTTCTCTCTCGTTAAAGAAAGTCATATTCGCGTGAACTGAACTCTGTTGATGTGGTGATCCCTTTCCTTGTAAAGTCGTACAGTAAAATGTGAAATGTGAATGAAGAAACGGACAAAAAAACCATATTTAGCATTTCAGCACAAACGTCTTGCATAACGAAGGACTAAAGCCGAATTCATAATGTAGAAGGAACATTGAACGAACATCATCACATGGATGAAGTAATATCTTTAAATGAAAGACAAATGTATACACACATATAAATGGGAACTTGACAAGTGGTGCTTAAAATCATTACGAGAACAGAAAATTTAACAGAAAATCACTACTGACAGATTGACAGGCAGAACATACAAACTGATGTTGCAACCCTTTCTTTTGAGAGACCAGAGGTTTTGCCTGGTAGTAACGTCCTGTTTATCAACTGTGACATAGCAGCCCAGGAAGCAGCATTGGACAGATATTGCATACTCCAAAATAATCACTGCGTTAGAAACTTAGTTTCAATGACACCTCTCTTTCGGAAGTGGATTAAGTCTTGATATTTAGTGTCCAGAAGTTTCAATGAAAATTGATGTTGCGGTGATTCAGATGAGCTCCGATTCGTTTACAATATTAGTTACAACAAGTCACCAACATACTCAGACAAGCATTTGGTACATCACGAAGTGCAATTCAATTTTCAACAAGGTAAAAGAATTGTTGGAGAGTATTTTAAAAAATTAATCATGCGGTAACTGATATGTAAAGTACACCTAGAACGAATTCAATCATCAAATAGTTGCTGTAGCACGTGAAGGAAAACGTGTTCTGCCCTTTCATTCTTTCATTTTTTTAAAGTTTCCCTTCGTGTTTCGAACTATCCCTCTCGCTTCTAAGATCTCATTCTCAATTTCCCTTCATTCTCGTTACTTGGGTCACGAAAGAAACATTCATTCTAAGAAAGTAAGAAGTAGGGATTCTTTGCTGTTTCAGAACAAAACATGAGTCGGCATTCATGCTTTTTTGAAAAGCTGTACTTTTTCTTTACATTTAAAAATTTTCTTTCAGTTTTAGTAATCGCTCAAAAATTAAGTTTACCGCTATTACCTATAAAAAACATAGAAAAAAGAATATAACATTATCTAATTAGGCAAAAAACGAGAATATTTTCGAGTTGCTTTAGTAACTTTGATGGTTCTAATTTGATAACTTTAACAAATATCGAATGTTTGTCAGTTTCTCAGCCCAAAATTAATCTATGAACCCTTTTTCTTTATCAAATGGTAATGAAACTCTTGGACAGATCGGAACCTCCACACCCGAGAGAACTAAATTCAACTCGATGTATATTGACAACAAATATGAAAGCAATCCATTCTGTCAGTGATTTTTGTCAGACTAACGAACAATGTTTTTGTACGTTTTTGCTTTTATATAGGAAACAGGCTGCGTCGGGGTGACAGATACTTTGGGACTTGTTTTACTCTCCCTTTTAAGGGAATAGCCCCTTGGTGGGGTTACCGATTCTGCTCTAAGCAAGTGTCAATGGACGGCGTTGCTAGCCATAAATAAATAAATAAATAAAAAAAAAAATATATATATATATATGATGTATATTATATATATATATATATATATATATATATTATATATATGTTTATTATATATTATATATATATATATTTTATATGTATGTATTTGCTATTATTTTTTTGTAAACATGATCACATTTTACATTTGCTAAGAAGTAAATTGTTGTCGAAGATTGTTTTTGGTATTCAGATATATATTTATATATATATATATATATCATATATATATATATATATATATATATATATATATATATGTGTGTGTGTGTGTGTGTGTGTGTGTGTGTGTGTGTGTATACACACACGCACATATATATACATGTGTGTATATACACACATGTATATATATATAATCTGAACATCAAAATTCTTCGACAAAAATTTACTTCTTTGCAAATGTAAAATACGTTCAGGTTTACAAAAATAAAAATGAAAACAAAAAACTGAAAAAAAAAGTTGCCTCCCCTTTAAATGGTAGAAAATGGTTAACCTAGCCTTCACTATTATCTCCATGGCAACAATGAATCATACAAAAGGCTCCTCTTCACTGAAGTAGATCTGACAGAACCAATCTGTAAATAGCCAAAATCTATTTCCCAATACTAGATATGATTAAGTCATACGTAACTAGACGCACCGAGCTGCTTCCGTTGCTAACTATCACATCACTTCGCGACTACCTTTGAATTTTGTCATCTACATAACTCACACATATAAATAAACATATGCACATATATAAACATACATACATACATACATACATACATACATGCATATATATTATGAACCTCTATTGGGTTCATCAGGTTCTTTTAAAAAAAATAAAATAAAAATATGAAAAAAGTATCAGGACTGAAAATCTGGCAGCAATTGAGACTGTAAAAGGAGGACAAAACAAAGTAATACGAAACAGAGACCTTAAGACTAATTTATTATATATAAAATTTACAAATGTTTGAATTCAATATTTACATGAAAGCATCAGTGGCAAAGCATTAACTTTTAAGCAAAAATAACCATAAATTTAATGTGAAAGTTATCAGATAAGGCAAATATCAAACACAGCAAAACAATCTTTAAGAAACAGTGATCGAGTCAGTACATCAATAACCAAAAAGTAAACATTCCTTGTGAGCAGAGGGAAAAATAATTACTTTATTAGTAAAATGCCATTACAATTATTACAGTAACCTCAGTATGAGCAGATTGCAAATAGTTAAGATACACCATAAAAATGTTACAATT
>NC_087200.1:99223586-99246086 GCF_015104395.2 Macrobrachium nipponense | reverse complement strand
AATATGCATAATCAAGAGTGTGGGTGGATAATATTTGGCTAATTAAATAAAAAGTATCAGTTTCATAAATTCCAGAGATTTATATATATAATTATACTCATTAAGCTAAAAATGTCCTTTAATATCTAATTCGCTCTCCCTCGGAATTAATACATTTTCATGTATGTTAACCCAAGGGGAATTTTTTAGTTGTTAAGAAATTCGTCGGCTCATGGACTCGAACCACGGAACCAATTATTATATAAAAATATATATTATTCAGAGGTAGAGTGAATTAGATATTACAGGACGTTCTTAGCTTAATGAGAGCCTATGAATCACGGTGATGTAATAAAATTCATATACACACACATATATATATATATACATATATATATATATATATATATATATATATATATATATATATATATATATATATATATTACACAAACATATGCCTTCTACATACATACATACATACATAAATACACACACACACATATATATATATATATATATATATATATATATATATATATATATATATATATATATATGGGTGCTACAACAACCAGATATTCTGCTAAAACAATAACAGAAAAGATAAGTTACAACCAAATACTGCCTTAAACAGTATTCAGCATCGATTGATAGACCAAGAATAACAAAAGCGAACACATGGCAAACGAAAATAATTGCCAAAAAAGAGCGGGCAAACTACCCCAAAGTTGGAAAAACCATTTTAATACTACTACTACTACTACTACTCCTTCTACTACTACTAATCCTACTATAATAATAATAAGTACGGCCACATCCAACTTGGCCCTTTGTCAAATAGTAACACAGAGGGATGGAGAGGATCAAATAGTAACACAGAGGGAGGGAGAGGATCAAATAGTAACACAGAGGGAGGGAGAGGATCAAATAGTAACACAGAGGGAGGGAGAGGATCAAATAGTAACACAGAGGGAAGGAGAGGATTCACGAAGTGAGAGGCTGCTGTGCGAGAAGAAATCCTGTTATGTCATGTTTACATATCACGTCCATCATGAACACCAATTTTCCCTGTTTATCAGCTACATTACAACATTATTTATATCGTAATTCACTACTCTCCCTCAATGCTTACAGAGGGAAAATAAAACAAATGGAATGAAAATCACTTCATGAAATAAAGACAGTCATGGACGACAATCACACATCAACGATTTAGCTTTACGAGACGAAGTTCTTGAGTACTAACCCCCCCCGCTCCCAACCCACCCCTCTACCTCAGAACAACTAAAAATTCGACTGTCGAAACATAGTAGTATTATCTAGTTGTTATAAAACAATCAGAAGGCGAAACAATGTTTAGAATTGAAGTGAGAGGTAATACAGTCTAACATTATCATAACAGATATTAATACTCATTCAATTTACCTGCGTCGTCAATAAACGCAAACTGATAAGCAAATCAAATTCGATGAGAACAATAACCCTATTAAAAGCATGGTTATGGTAACACATACCAATATGAAAACAATAATATGCGCTAACAAGGAAGCTATATATGCAAAAACACTATACCGTTTTATCATATATCATCCTTCCACCTTAATTTATATTTTTATTCTCCATAAGTTACTAGTTTTATGTAACCAAATAAAAGAGACATAAAAAAATCGACAAGACCTTCTCTTAGAACTCGTTTCCCTTCGCTGTCTCAAACCAGCAAAAATATGTTGCGCTAATGCACTAAAGAGAGGTTTTGTTGTTCCTTGTCCCTCTTCTGACAGAGAGAGAGAGAGAGAGAGAGAGAGAGAGAGAGAGAGAGAGAGAGAGAGAGAGAGAGAGAGAGAGAGATTTCCACAACGTCATTCCTTTCTTTCCTGCCTATTAAATATGAAAAACCAAAACGAAACCTCAACAAAAAGTAATTAGGAAACAATTAAGTAGGAAGTCTCAAGGTGGCCCGACGGACTACAGGCCACATGGGAATGCAGAGAGAAAGGGAGACCGACTAAGAAAAAGATATGCTTAAGACAAAGAGAATAAGTCTACATAGCCTCTTACACGAAAAACTGAAAAAAAATAAAGGAGAGAGAGAGAGAGAGAGAGAGAGAGAGAGAGAGAGAGAGAGAGAGAGAGAGAGAGAGAGAGAGAGAGAGACCCTCGTATTAAGCCATAGCCACCCTGAAAAGTAAGGCAATCCAATACATTGGTGTATAGCACAATAATCCGGTAATATAAATTGCACTCCTCAAACAAATGACAAACGGACAAAATCGGGAGAGGTACTCTCAATGTCCAGCTTTCAGGGAGAATAAATGAATCAGAGCATAACTAACACAAAATGCCAGCCTCAAATTATATCATTACCAGGATCTTTGTCTACACTTTAAACTTTTTTAAACCCTGCCCTGTTATGTCTATATTAACATCATTCCTCCTCCCTTTCTCGTATTAAGACTCAATTCTACTGTTTTTTTTGCGTGTCTGTATTTTTAGAAGACGTCAAAATACAACTAAAAATAAGTGCCTTCTAAGGATCAAGAATGCAGAGACATAAAATCTATTTATACTCGTGGGTCACCAGAGAGACTCCAAATACTTCTCTCGGTGAGAAAAGATAAACGAATCATCATAATTAGCATATTGATTTAAATGCGAATGAACGAATGTGAATAACAGTTGCTCTGATGCAAGATCTGAAGTCATTAATGGAAGACTCCTCCAAAAAGACAGGGAAGGAGAATGAAGCAATAATCAACTTCGGGGTTCTGTTGAGATGAATGGAGTGCCTCCTACAAAACTTAGTAACCCCATATACAATGACCTAAAACCTTTAGATAGGCCATAAAGTAGGTTAATTGGCAAATCTGTTATTGCTTTATTTATTTGTCTATGTTCTTAATATCACTTATATAATTTTACTCAATATTATTAATTACACATATCTCTTCTAGCAATAAACAGTGCGCTCTATGGGAGCTTGCTACTCACGTTCCTTGTCTTTGGAATGTTCCGTCAGCTTGTATCAAGAAAATCTTTGAAAACACCAAGATATTATTTCATCCTCAGACTTTGTTTACTGAGTCGTGACCGTTCCCCATGTGCAGTAGTAGTGACAAAAAATTAGCCTCACCATACGCATAAACGGAAGTCTACTCAGTATTGCTCTGAAGCCACTGCATATTCTTTGCGCCATTCACCTCTGCTTTGTACACAATTTCTTGCTTCCAGGATATCAAATCCATGTATCCAGCTCTCTCTCTCTCTCTCTCTCTCTCTCTCTCTCTCTCTCTCTCTCTCTCTCTCTCTTCTTTTATCCCAAACTTTTCCGAATTGTACACCCTTTTCCCCAACTTATATGGTCCAACTACATTGTAGTCTTCAGATTCATCCTACGACCAACCCTAAAAAAAATATTTGTCACCCGAAGCAAAGGCGCACCTACAATAAAAAGTATTGTGGACCCATTGATGGGAATAGCAAATTTCACTCAAATGGAGATGAAAATAGCAGCTGTCAGACTGCTCTACGAACTTTGAAAAGTCCCCAAAGGAGCGGGGCTTGACGTCTGAAGCACCATACCCTGTACTTTATTCATCATGAATGGGTTATACATATAATGTTCCTTTAAAAATACCCATAAAAGAAACAAAGAAATTTGAATGAGAACTATGTTGGCCGGAATGTAGTGGGCTAATTCATGCTTCTGCTCCTTTTATGGGAGTTTCTTATCAAGAAAATATTAAATTCTTAGATTACAGAAAAGTAGAAATATACTCGCACATCACAAAAATATATATATATATATATATATATATATATATATATATATATATATATATATATATATATATATAGAGAGAGAGAGAGAGAGAGAGAGCGAGAGAGAGAGAGAGAGAGAGGATGTGAATGAAATGAACAAGGTACTAATTCATACAGCATTTAAAACATAACACTGATAAAAATAACAAGTGACAAATACTTGCGTTCATGTTAAATTAGTTGTCATACAGAAAACACATTCGTTTTCTTTGATATGGCTATATACTAGAAAGAAAACGGGACACCATCATTTATTGGGGTACTCTTGCAAGTAAGCCCAGTGTCGCTTCACACAATTTATGCAAACTTTTCAAATCTAACGACCGCGCGTATTATTTTACTTCAAATTATTTTATATATTAGAGTTTCTATGCTATAATAATAATTTTCCTTAATATGGTTAGTACAAAAATCACTCAAATATATCGCAATTTTACTGTTACCGAGATTTATCTTCTTTTGTTTATGTTTTACCATTCATTCTTAAGGTGCTGACAAGTAAGAAACTTTCAAAGCACACACCAAAACAAATAATGGTTTAAAGTAAAATTTAGTCCCTTCCCCAGCCCCCAACACCTTTTTTTTTCTTCAAACAACTAGAGTATAAAGAACCAACCATTCAAGACTTTTTGAGAAGAAACTTGTCTTTCAGCAATTGATGGTCAAACTTACTACCTACTGTTTCATATATTTAAACCGTTTCTAGAAAAATCCATTATGCCTCTGTTGACTTAAATAATGAATTAGGTATCTGTCATTGGGCAACGCAAGTAGGTTGTGGGAAGAAAGGCGTACGGGTGAATGTTACTTATCTAATGCTTCCCAGTTCTATTACTCGTTAGCGGCTGCGTCCTCTCTCTCTCTCTCTCTCTCTCTCTCTCTCTCTCTCTCTCTCTCTCTCTCTCTCTCTCTCTCTCTCTCTCGTTCGTGCGTGCGATATTTCTTCGACAGACCTCCGCACCTGAAGAAGTACGCGTTCATATTGATTTTCCTCATTCTTTGGCATTTCTTGTAAAGAAACACAGACAGCTTCTGTCACAATGAGACGGAGTCTCTGCCCACCACTGACGATTCTGGTTCCTTTGTTGCTACTCTACAGCCTTCAGCTAAATCTAGTGTCTGTCAGTAGAATGCCGGTTACCGGATCCAGTCTTGTTATCTATGATTGAATTTCTAGCTACGACAGAGTGTAGGCGGATTAGACCGGACGATTAGTAGAAATGACTGCGTTCCCCTTTGCCTCCAGGCATCCGCCGACATTTGTGGGTTTCCAGTATACCAAAGTTACGATCCTGAACCTTACCACCGTGAACAACTTTCAGCCTTACAGGACTCACGGAAATAGGCGAGAGAATAGTCGTGAGACTCTTGGCGTTTAGAAAGTTTCTAACAAGTTTGACAGCCGGTAAAAATAAAACATAAAATAACAAGAGAATAAATTGGCCGTAAAAGATTATAGCCGATATACCTTGAAATGTTCATAATAAATGGCGTGGCAAGAAACCCGCTCGTGCTTGCACACACAAACAAATACATGCGCACGCGCACACACATATAGTATATAAAACCACAATCCTGAACCGGAGTCTAATAACAAATCTCAGTTATATGAGAGACACACTATGCTTAAGACTGAGTGCAACTTCATTAATGCAATAATACCATCCTAATTGTCTCTTAATGCCTCAGGAATCCGCAGAGTGCCAAGTGCTCCCTAGTTCGCTTACGAATTTGAAGTGGAGGTGAATTATATATGCATTTCAGAGAGAGAGAGAGAGAGAGAGAGAGAGAGAGAGAGAGCCCCAAAAACATTTTTAAAGTAAGGTAATAAAAACATTATCAAAGCTGACAAAATTAAATGCCAAAGACAGAAAGCCACTTATTCAGCAGTAACAGAAAATATGTAGTTTTCGAAGTTTAAGTATTACCTAGTTAAAGTCCTAAAATGTAAGATATTTACACTCTCTCTCTCTCTCTCTCTCTCTCTCTCTCTCTCTCTCTCTCTCTCTCTCTCTCTCTCCGTAAGGCGAAAAACACTTTTCTTCAAAACATAAACTGCCTGCAATATTTTTTCAGGTTTAACTCACCAAATTCTTGACTGAAATCCACAATAATACTTTTGTCAATGAGCTCTATAGTACATCCTTATATTTTTCGAAATATATATAACATGGCTTGTATTTTTTTTCATAACTGCCTTTGCATAATCAAGAAAGTAATGTCCAAAATATTTATTACGTAAATGTGCTTAACGAGAGCAGTTTCGCGTAACCAGCGAAGACAGATCTTCCTCAATAAATCTACAAGAGTACGTGATGTGCTATGGCTTGATTTATGTACTATATAATCCCTCATACAATATGACGACTCTTGAACCGCAAACAATGAGAGGAGTTTATTACAGAGCACGATCTCGCTCGCAATCCTGTTTCCCCCACCTCTAAATCTACTCCGTAGTTAAATCTAATCTCTCACACGTGGCAACAATTAAACACGTGAATGTAGCTTTAATGAAGGTGCTACAAGGTGCTCAATGCCACTGCCATCACGCTTCACTTCCATTTTTCTAGCACGCACCATAAACAATAATAAATGAGCCTGAGTCGCCTTAAGAAATAATGCTGACCCAGACTCCCTCAAAGGCCAGACTTTCAACTTCAATCAAACTCTTTTTAAACCCAGCTGAATTGCGAAGGTGAGATCCGTCAAGAGGTTGATTTTGTGTTTCTAGGTTTGAAGACAAAACTAAAAACACAAATCCGTTGTCGTTGATTCAGTGTGTTAACTTGCATTTCACTGGTGTTTTAACTTAGTTGACATTAGATCTGATTTCAAGACCGCCAAGATGTGTTAGCATGAGGCTGTCATGTCCTTTGTTCTGACCCTTTTAAAATAATTAGTGTTAACATAGCATACAGGATCCACTGACGATAAAAATAATGCAACATGCGGAAAATATCAAAGTAATTCAATAATTATAACAGGTGTAATATATATATATATATATATATATATATATATATATATATATAGATATATTATAGATATTATACGTAAATAGCCACATGAAAGGTGAAGAATCAAAGACCATGGTACCAAGCGCTTTCGTGTATTGCGTACACTTCTTCGGGGTACAAAGTAAAATAAATAAATAGAAACATAAACAAGAAACCTTCACAGAACAAAGATCAAAGCCATTAACAAGCAAATTATCATTACAAATTGTCACTACCAAACAAGTAAGAATACTTTAAAAGTGCTTAAGAACTGAAACTGCAGTTAGTATAAACAGGCTGTTGCTAAAAGGTGACATTGTATTTCCCTACAATTTTATAAACAGGTAACTAATTTAAAAAGACCTGAACTCAGATTCATTAGTTGATCGTTAAAATGTTTAATAAATGCAGATTCAATTATGTTTCTTTTTACAATATGGTTACAAAATATTACTTCAGATGCATTTTTCCAGTCTATACTATGGTTAAAATCATTCATGTGTACAAATAAAGCACTCGTCGATTGACCTGTTCTAACTGCGTAACGGTGTTGTTTTAGACGGTAATCTAGTTCTTTACCAGTTTTGACCAAGGTAGTTGTAATTACAGCCAGCACAAGGAATCGTGTAAATGCAGCCACTAGTTTGTTTTGGGGAATTACGCACAATGATATTTGAAGAAGTGTTCCTGAATTTTTTAATATTACCAATCATTTATCTTGAAACAGTTTTCAGTAATTTCTGAATAAAAAAAAAAAGAAGAGATTGACATTATATGGCAGTGTTAAGATATTTTCTCTCACAAAAAGGCACCCCTATTGTTAATGGAATAAAACAATACTTCTAGCTTTCGCAAGATTTGTCAATTAAAAAACTTTGGGGTATTTAACCTATTTTCCTTTCCTACGTCATAAATTTTACAATTCTCGGAGTCTACGGAATTCCGGACTGCATATCCGTAGTGCCCCTAAAACATGCTACAAAAACTGATAGTTTTACATTAACAGGGTGGTCTGAATAATAGTGGATATATGAACAGACATTGGTAGGTTTCCTGTAAACATCAAACACAAAGCTTCTATCCCTTCGATGAACCAAAACATCTAAAAACGGTAATGAACAATTATTTTCTTCTTCAACGGTGAATTTAATAGAAGGTACCAAATTATTTAACTTTTCTAAAAATATGTTCAAATTTTCGCTCATGGGCCAAACACAGAATATGTCATCAACATATCGAAACCAAAGAACCCCCTTAGGCAAAAATACCAGGCATATTTTGACTTCAAAAAATTCCATATACAGGTTGCTAAGTACTTGGGAAAGGGGATTTCCCATAGCCATTTCAAACTTTTGATGGTAATAATTTCCGTTACAAAAAACAAACTTGCAATCTATAACGCATAATTTTATCAATTCTAAAATTTTGTCAGAAGCCAAGGGTAAAATATGCTTTGTTAATTCGTCAGCTAAAAAGTTCAACAAATCATCAACTGGAACATATATATATTCACACACTATTTCCTTGTGGTTTAGGGTTTAGCCTTCAAATAAATAACACGCGAGAAGCAATTTACTGTAGTTTAGAACGGTGTAAGAAAACTTATATTTCTTTAATATTCATTTCCTATATCATATATATATATATATATATATATATATATATATATATATATATATATCATATAACTACCTACCACCGTGATAGCTTTCCTCAGTGAACAGACTGACCTGATGTCTGGGATAGTCACTGGCCCAGTAAGAGAAACTTATTCGCCATTTATGGGACATTTAATAAGGAAGCAGTGTCCAAGAAGTACAGTTTACTACGACTAAAAGGCATTTAATCTTAAATGACAGATCTGGAGGACCGATAATAATATTATTTATGGCAGCTGAGTGTGGATGTTGGATGTGAGAGACATTAAAAAAAAAGGTTTTTAGATGAAGACTTCAAAAGCGAGCGGTGAGGATGTGGAAAATATACTGAAACTGAAGGTCTTAAAATCGACGAACATTGAGAAAGCGAGAAAGTAATGAATGGTTCCGTATCTGTGTATTGGGTTTGACACACTAATTGTGGGCCGTATATTATGTACTGCATAAACATAACACACATATATGCATACATATATATATATAATATATATATATATATATATATATATATATATATGTGTGTGTGTGTGTGTGCGTGTGTATGTACAAAACACACAGGCTAGACGAAAATTTCTTAATCAGTAGCTTCCTAAGCTACCATCAAAAATCTCGAATCCGAAGCCATGAAATCACATTACGCAATCCATACAAATCGTGACAAAATCTGACCTCTCTCTCTCTCTCTCTCACTCTCTCTCTCTCTCTCTCTCTCTGCCACAATATACATACATGCATAAAATACATACATACATACATACATACATACATACATACACACACACACACATATATATATATATATATATATATATATATATAGATAGTAATATATATATATATATATATATATATATATATGTATATATATATATATATATGTATATATATACATATATATATATATATATATATATATTATATATATATATATATAATAAGAAGTGAAACTTCAGAGTAGATTTTATAGGAAAATCAACACTACTCTGATTGGCATACTACGAACAAGCAGTATTCCATTTAGAAAAAAAAGTGAGTTGTAACAAATGAACAACACACTCTCAAACCCTTGTGGAAATGAAACAGCAAGACAAATGTCGCTGAGGGGGAACCTTAGCTTGTTTGTCAAAGAAGACTCCAGCTGGAGGAGAGGGCCGTTGGGTTCCTTGGCTGGCTGAGCGCGCCGGAACAGCTGACTTTGTGGTTGCACAGAAAATGGGACGGGGAAGGGGGTGGTGACTTCTGGGACCAACAAGGGCGGTTTTGCTATATCGCAATGTATGACTACCGACCGTAAGTTTTCGCTGTATTTAAAGGGAAAGGCGAGAGGGACTTGCATAAGTGGCGCTAGCTCGTTTTCCGCTATCGTGAATTAGGGTCGGGTCTATGGACGTTAAATATTTGTCAAGCGACAAGAATGTCTTCGCTGCTCAGCACCGAGGTAAAGGAAATGAAGTTTTAATAATAAAAAAAAATGATGGGTAAATTTCCTTGTATATCAAGCTATACGATTTTGATGTACACATCCAGAAATAGACACATGTGTCAGTACACCTGAAAACTAAACGAAAATTAAAGTGTAATATATGTCTATACATTTCGATTGGGAGAAAAATTGACGATGAAGGAATGTTGCATCTTAAGTCTCAAGTTTCTAATTTAACGTTTCAATAAAATACAGTTTCCTTTTCTAATTACCAAATATTCATTAAATATATTTTCAATTTTTAAAAAATCCCAAAAATACATATGAACAACCATACAAAATCCGCCAAACAGGAGATCCTCCACAACGAATGAGAAGGAAAAGAGAATTTCGTGAAGATAAAAACTTAATCGTAGAGAAAATAATACCAAATGTGGTTCGCACAAATAGTCAAAAGATGTGAAAGAAAAAAAAACAGAAGGAGATACGCGAAGGGTACATAAAATACAATAAAATACGTTACGATGAATAACTGGAATTAAAATTAAAAACTTTTCCAGGACAATGTAGAGACTAATAATAAATTAACAAACATGAGACAAAGCGCACTGAGTGGAATACGAAGAAAAATGTGCAAAGACGAAAATGAGAGGAAAGGAAGTGAAGACTAAAATCGAAAGCTACGGTCTCCTGTCAACATCGAAATGCTAAGAGAAACAAAGGGGTCCGCTGTTTCAAGCCAAAAAGCAAAACTCAGTCCATTTCCTTTATATGGTCGAAGGAACGATTCCCAAAGAAGAACAAAATCTTTCAAGTGAAAAATCGGAAAATTATACTTTATCATTCTCAATGAGAAAGGGAAAAACGATTTCCGCACGAGAAGAGGAATGAATGCCATTTGCTATACTTGTGTTTTTTACAATTAACAAATTACAACTAAGTTACTGGAAATATACTTCTATATTTTGTGGCAAAAAAAAAAAACTTTATTTTTAAAGTAAATTTAACATTTAATGCAACAGATTTCATGGAAAATACAAAATCAAGATTTAACTATACTTTGAATAATCAAAATATGTATATACACCGTTTAAATTTATAAAAAGTTTAATTTACACAATAATACAGCACACACTTAAGGAATAAATAAAATCTATGTGCACCAAATGTATAATACATGTATGTATGTATGTATGTAAGTACAAATGAATAATAAACATATATAATTATGCATAAGAAGTACCGAAGAATCGTAACAATCAGTCCCTTATCGCTAGAGCTGGTGAGACCAGGAAGTCGAAGGAGTGAAAGCACACATACACAGACATACATACACACACATACACACGCTCACACTGAAGAAATCCTCGGGGAAGAAAGGACCTACGATTCCTCATCATCACCAGACCTCTTGAGATATGCATTCTTCTTCGTCTTCTTCTTCTTCTTCTTCATTCTGATCGACTTTTGGATTATTTTACGTTCCTCTTTCTGGGGAGCACGGAACTCTTCGTATATACTTTTGTTGCTGCCAGCTATACTACCCATACTTCTGCTGCTATTATTATTATTATTATCATTTGGTCATGGATACTACACTGAAGTAAATTAATAACTGTAGTAGTAATAAAATTTAATTGAGCACGCAAAATGACAGCAATTTAACTTCACCAGAACATCGAAAGTTTAACTGAGAAACGACAACGGACTTCTTTCGAAACTAGGCCTTTTCGATACCGAAGGCTCAAAAACAGACAAACACACACACAAAGTTCACAAAGAGAGGAACAAAAACAAACACGAGACGTCACTTACAAACGGAGAAATATTCGAGACGAAAACGTCCCTCCGACATTTCCATCCACACTCCACATCAGTCACGGAGAGGCTTTTCCTGAGAAAGGAAAACCTTGTAAGCCCCGTCCGTCTCCCTCTTCTCGCTCGGTCAGAGTCAGGCCGCCTCTTCACTGCATTGTTTACCTTAAGGATTCGCACCTACAAAAGAGGCAGGATCAAATCTTCTCCCCTTTGTTAGGCGCGGAATCTCTGGCACCTTCCGAAGAGACCCCTTAAATGATCTACTTTTTCAACAGACATTCAGCCCAAAGGGGATGGGATGGAGGTGAACCATTTTCTTTTGGCTCTTTTAAATGCTAGGGGAGGTGGAGGAGGAAGAGCAGGAATGAGAAGGATTAGAAAAATACTTTATTTTCTGAGGCACCTTATTTTTGTTTTTTCTTTTACAAGAAAAACGCTGAAGGGCCAGTGAACAATGACCGTTTAATACGACAGTCAAGAGAAAGGAATACGTATATAGAAAGACCAAGAATTAGACAGCTCAATCGTGACGAAGTGATTTACCGCCTCTTGAAATAAAGCCGGTTATAAGAGACACGCGGAGACAAAAGAGAAAACATATACAGAAATACTACATTTCCAATATTTGTGACTGAAGTACGTACATCTATTGCGCTGTTTGATGACAGTTGTGAACCCTTCTTAACAATGAATGGGCACAAAGGAAACAGATATACAAGCGTATGCTTATTTTCGTCTTTGTAGCTCACGTAACGATGGAAAAAAAATATATATATATAACTATATATATGTATATATATATATATATATATATATATATATATATATATATATATATATTTGAACAGAGATACTAATATCTATCATCTATTGGGTATCTTGATCACTAATTTACAAGGCACTCGTCCCTGAATGTTGCTATACTATAAAACCACAATATATAAGTACATATATATACATATACAAATATATGTATATACGTGCACGTGTGTATATATACACAATCAAATCTGTATTGTTTCTTAGTGTCAAGTAATTCAGGTATCAAAACAATAAAAAGTGGAACTCTAGTTGTGGAAACGAATCATAAGTCTTGCACAAAGACCACTGCCTTCATTCTAAGAATCAACTTATTAACGAGTTACACCCTCTCACTAAAGGATGTCGAAAGACGCGCATATCTGAGGAGGAATAAACTCAAAGACAATTTATTTCAAGAATAACAGACTTATATTTGCCAAGCGGGAGTCAACCAGCCCACGCATCGATAAATGAATTACAAATTTGCCTATATTTTAGAGAAGAGAAAGAGAGGAACCTCAGCCAGCAAGGAGACTTTGGGATTACATTCCTCCCCTTCTAAGTCCACTTACAGACACCACACAGCCTATGTCTGAGGGTGAATGAATATGCGCTTTCTATGGGTATTGCATCCGAAATTCTGGATGGTCTGAAATGCAAAGTTTTATGGGAATCCCTTGATAACTTGTCTCTTTTGTTTTTCCCCAAAAGCAAGGCCCTTCCTGATCTCTCTCTCTCTCTCTCTCTCTCTCTCTCTCTGGCTCTCTCTCTCTCTCTCTATATATATATATATATATATATATATATATATATATATATATATATATATATATATATATATATATATATATATGTGTGTGTGTGTGTGTGTGTGTGTAATGTGGTGTGTGTGTGTAATATTATAATATCACCATGATTCATATAAATTATTCAAGCTGCAAATGTCCTTTAATACCTAATTCGCTCTACCTCGGAATTAATATATTTTCATACATGTAAACCGATGGGGAATTTTTAAGTTAATAATAATTTCGTCCTCTCGTTAGTTCGAACCACCGCCCAGCGGAAAGAGAAGAAATCAGGGGTTGGATATCGATTCTCATTACGAATACCCGAAGTTCGACGGTGATCTGTAAGGTCATAATCGGTATAAACTTATAATCTCACTTGTTAACCGAATCGATAACATCAGTGACGTCCTAATTTCTTCTCTGTCCGCTGAGCGGTGGTTCGAACCCACTAGAGGACGAAATTATTATCAACTTCAATATTCCCCTTCAGTTTACATATATGAAAATATATTAATTCCGAGGTAGAGTGAATTAAATATTAAAGGACATTTGTAGCTCGAATAATTTCTCTGAAATTGGTGTGGGATAAACTCATCCTCCCTATATATATCCATATTCTGGCATCAGGCGAAACGTTCCAAGAAATCTAAAATAATATTGTGTTTATGAAACTGCATTAGCTCTCTTCTGAACTAACATCCGAATTTTGCCGGAATGTAAAGGAAAACAAATACACCTCCAACGCAGTCCACCAAGACGGATTTAATTAAAAGTCTAATTATGTCTAAGCTCATCAATGGAAAGTAAAAAAGTCAGCAAAAATTCTTCTAAAAAAACATGATCAGATACTGACAACTGCAAAACCCTGGTTATTTTTTCTTATTCTTTATCCAGTAACTAATGTTCCTAAAATTGCCTTCAACCTTTTTATAGTCCTTTCAACATTTGCCCCTTTCCCTCCATCATCGTCCTTTTCAACACAGTCTCATAACCTGAAAAGTCAAACCATCGAAACTTACTGCCCTTCACATTCCCCTAAGACTAAGCTATCGACCATAACCTAAGAAAATAATCCCTAACAAAACTACTTTCCCCATTTCTGCACAGTGTTTCACCTGGCGCTCTCTCTCTCTCTCTCTCTCTCTCTCTCTCTCTCTCTCTCTCTCTCTCTCTCTTCTCAAAAGCACAACTAAGCTTTAAGTCACAGCTACCTCAGGCCTCGACAGAGGAGCAGCTGTTGCTTTGCAATGTAACCCTGCAAAGCAATTTCCCTTCATTCTCGCATCTTTGATTGATAGGATGATGAAAGGAAAGCATTTAAATCAAGATCAATTGTAAATGTTCTATTTCTCTCACTCGTAGATACACACACACAAACACACACACACACACACACACACACACACACACACACACACATATATATATATAATATATGATAGTATATATATAGATATATATAATATATATATATATATATATATATATATATATCTACGTGAGAGCATGTCTGTCTGTGTGTCTGTCCCTAAAGGATATGAAATGTAAATAAAAGCAAAGGGCTGAATTTCGTGATAATAATTGTTGTTTTTCTATATATATATTATATATATAATATTATATATATATATATTATATATATATATATATATATTATATATATATAAGAACTGAGCCTGCGGAGATAGTCGGCATAAGGGAGATGTAGAGACAGGATAAATTTATGGTATAAATGTTTCCCACGTGAAGATATGGGTCAGTGTGTTCTGAATTAGTTTGGTAACGTGGAGAAAATGGACGATGATACCCAGGTGAAAAGTGCCTATAATACAAATCTGGGGAAGGAGAGCCACAGAGTACTTTGTAGCTGACGTAGAAAAGGCGCTGGGATGGAACTTCCAGGAGGTACTCGAGTGAGCGCAAGATGTAAAGGTTGAGTGGTGCCGTGTGTGTCAGGAAGATCGGGGCGCTACTGATAAGCCAGCTGTGTACAAATGGTCATCCTTCATTCAACAGGTGTGGAAAAAAATGTGGCCGCAGTGTCGCTCACATCTGGACGAAACGGTTTGCCAGACTTAGCAGCCATTAATATCAATGAACTCAAATTCACTTATAAACTCACCTTTCTGAGGAGTCTGTCCTTCACACCCAAGGAAGTCCTCAATGTGAGATCGTTAATAAACACACTAAAAAAACCAGGTGTTTGAAAATATTTTTCCATATTTTGTGAACAACACCAAGAGTGAATCAAAAGGAAATGATACTGGACAAAGAAAAAAATATAAAAGTGTATCCGTAAAAGAGAATGATCAAGTTTTTTTTTTTTTTACAAAACACTGGTGGTCAATAATTTAAAGAGGTTACATAAAATTGAAAACTTATGCCCCCAAATCATCAAAGATGAATTTGCGGCGATCTTCTACAACATAACAAATAATTAAAGCATATATATATATAGATATATATATATATATATATATATATAATATATATATATATATATATATACATATATATATATAATACTATACATATATATATATATATATATATATATATATATATATATATATTATATATATATATATACTATGAAATCACAAAAGTAAGCACGTGATTTTGTTAACCAGCAAAAGCCACAGGGAAAATTTAAAAAAGAAAAGACAGAGTGCCAAGTACTTTCGTGTATTTAACACATCTTCGGGGCAAATACACGAAAGTACTTGGCTCTGTCTTTTCTTTTTTAAATTTTTCCCTGTGGCTTTTGCTGATATATATATATATATATATATATATATATATATATATATATATATATATATATATATATATATATGAATTATAGTGTCTTACGCCCACATACACGCACGTGAATATACTGTATGTATCACTAACAGCAACACCCAAATCGGCATGGCTGACCAAACCTAGCAAATTAAGCTCACTCACTCCAAGAAAAGTTTTTAATAGGATTTCTCCTCTTAACTAATAACGTTGCATGAGCCAGACAAAAAGAAAGGGAGAGAATTCCACATTCTAGATTTTTCTCTATACTCCTCGCATCTCTCTCTCTCTCTCTCTCTCTCTCTCTCTCTCTCTCTGCAAACAATCCCCATATATTATCCTAAACGTCATGGAAGTCGGTGGTGGAATGGAAGAGCGTGAAGCTAACCAGGCCGACCCCAGCTCCAGCTCTCACCCCCGCTCAATATGAAGCCGTTTCACTTCTCCGTTACGGGACGAACCGACCACTCATTTCAGAAGATGACGTCACTTCAAGAAATGACGTCACTGCTTGCTGTAAGACACGCTTTGGAAGGCTAAGCTGGCTGTCTGCCGGCACGGACTCCTGCTCTTAGAGCAGCCTGTTCTTTCTAATAAAGTGACCTCTCTCTCTCTCTCTCTCTCTCTCTCTCTCTCTCTCTCTCAAGGTATTGTGCACTTCCCCTTCATTGCACATTTTCCATTAAAAATCTTACTCCTCGAAGGGAATCATTTGTTATGCACCTTTATTTACATCCTTCCTTGACATTCCATCCTAATCTTTCACTTTCCAGTCATATTCAGCTGTTCATTTCACATCAAACTCACTGCAACCGTCATATCGTATTACATATCGACTGACCTTTACTTTCCCGTAGTGTCGACACACTGACACCGTTCGCATTACATTTCTTCCTCCGGCATCAGTTTACCCTTCATTCTTTTCCCTTATCGACATCTGGTATTGGTTAGCCTGACGTATGACACAAGATCCTGCGTTATTTTTCCGCTTCTTGCAACACTCGCTCCTTTTTCCTCCGACCGCATCCTTCTCTCACACTTCTCCAGCATCGCTACATTCCCCGAAACATTAATCGTTTGGACGAGCTTGCTGGCGCGCACTACGCGCGATGGAACTAGACGCTGCTGTCTCCCCTACCCTCTTGATCCCCTACCTACCCCGCCACCACACGAGGCGGACGAACCGGTTTGCAGGGGGTGGCTGTCATGTCTCCCCCCTACTGTCACCCAAGAAGGACAAACGACATCAACTCGGATATTATTATAATAGATATTTACAGAAAGATTTACCTGCATTTGCAAATTCCGGTCATCATATCTCAAGCACGACAATTTTTTCCATTATTTTTCTGATGCTGAAATATTTCTAAATCTTCAAATAACATCGATATCTTTCGGGAATATGTTTAAAGTACCGCAACGATCCCGGATTGTCTCTCCCCAACTGCATTTCTTCTTCACGAATCAGTTTTCCCAGTACCACAAACTAACGGTTTTCCCCCGACCACGTGTGCTTTCCCCAGGCCTCTCTCCTGAACACACTGCGCTTTCCTTCTCACCGATTTCTCCTCACACGAATTTTCTCCATCTGATGAAACGCCCTTTCGTTGTTTTATTCGTAGGGTCCATATCTTTCTGTCCGTCTATTTTTTGTCTATCTATCTATGTATCTATGTATCTATATCTATATCTATAATATATATATATATATATATATATATATATATATATATATATATATATATATATATTATATATATACCCCTGAATATCGGAGGTGTTCGTTTTACCCCTCTTGTTCAAGTCATTTCTCCGATTGCTCTGTCACTTCCTCAAAATAACTGTAAAATTAGAGGAGAAACTTCCCATCCTACCATCCCTGTTTCCCTTTAACGGTTCCCACTAAAACTGGGTTGGTTTCCATTAAAGCTGTCCCGGCCTTATGTCACTATTTTCTCTGGCTTGAATGACTTTAACTCACGTCTACCTCCTCACATTTCTATTAGTCTTAGTCCCGACGTGAGTGATATCATCTTGGTCCTCGGCATATTGATCTAGGTTGCAAGGAAACATGTCATCATGTTTTGCTTGAGTTGTCTCCCCCCCCCCCCCCCCGATATAAGATATTAACAGTCCATAATCATATCTCTGTCATAATGAAGAATGATCTCTAAGTTAACGTAGCAATTCACAGAAGTTACCAGTCTCTACCCGCGCCATCGCGACCTCTGAGATAAACCACGACCTCTAACTTGAGGTAATCGGATCTATGACGCGAAAAATTACCTTTAACTTGAGTACTACGACCTCTAGCACAAGTTGCGATCTCCTTCGTCTAATGTTGCCGTGATCTGTGGCTCCTGCTGTTGTGTGTGCAACGTCGGCATGAGCACTTTCCTTCTCTGAAGGTCAACCACCTTTCCATCCACTTTCCATCGAGAGATAGGCGTGGCTGTGTCTCTTTCCATTCATGAATTCAACCTTTATCTAGATTTTCCTCTTTTTCCTTTGGTTTTCTAACTCTCCAAGCGTCGAATTTCTCAGTAAACAGTCTCTTCACTCACTGACTTTCTCTCATCCATAATGTCTGTCACTCCTCTTGACTGACTGTTATTTAATAACGCAGACCTAAAGTTCTTCTCATCAGGTCCTGCTGCTTACTGTTATGTGGCGTCTGTCTCCTACAGACTGGCATTCTAGTTCTTCGTACGTCTGTCCCCAGAGCTCGCCATTCCTTCAAATTAAACTTTTCTCTCCCTCTGTCTGTCTGGCCGCCATTCCCTATTTCCACTTACACACTCATCGATTTCAGGCGACACTGCCTTTGTGTCCGACGGACCACAGAGAGTTGTTACACGAAGCGCGTGTCTTATCGGCCCTTGCGAAGTGCTTTTCCAGGGGGATATCTTACATGTTTATTTTACGAGTTTCCCTTCATTCTTGTTGGCATAATAAAGGGAAAATAAAGTTACAGCCCTTTTTAAAATGTCCGTATAATGGCAGATACTAAGTTTGTTTTCCCTTTATAATTTAGCATGACTTTCTTTTGTTACTTGTGTTACTTGCCTTCAAGATACGGCAAAGCTTCTCTCTCCTCTCTCTCCTCTCTCTCTCTCTCTATCTCTCTCTCTCTCTCTCTCTCTCTCTCTCTCTCATATATATATATATATATATATATATATATATATATATATATATATATATATATATATAATATATATATATATATATCTTTATATATATATATATATATATATATATATATATATATATATATATATATATATATATATATATATATGGCCTTAACAAATCCTCGTTATAAAAATACATATCAGTACTGGCTTAGATTTATTGTATTGTCTCTTTAAGTAATTAATAATAACTTTTTTCAAGCTTGGCTAATTTGATACTGGATTAAATTTCTACCGATGTTCATACGCCGTAGAACATCTAGACGTGTATGTCGAAGTGGCTCACTGTGAGCTCAGAAATTTCTTTAAATTCTCTGGATGGTCTGATCAAAGGTACTTCCTGTGGCCACAAGATATGAATCGTTTATTAAAGTATGTAGACGGGACTTAAACTATATATGAAATATTATTGTGTGCTTTAGCGTAAAACAATATACCATTTACCCTTTTTGATTCGCCGTAGACAGAGTACAGATTGTGCAAATACCAGGTATGCCTTTATTATCCAAAGAAAACTTTTTTGTTAATGATAATTTCGTCCTCTCGTGGATTCGAACCAGCGCACAGACCAGAGGAGAAATCAAGACTTCAGTGACGTCTTTACCGACTCGGCCAACATATATGAAAATATATTCATTCCGAGTTAGAGCGAATTGGATATTAAAGGACATTTGTAGCTTAATGCTTGTATATGAATCATGGTGATGTCATAAAAATTCATGTATTATATATATATTTATATATATACATATTATACATACATACAATATATACATATACTATATATATATGTATACATATATATATATATATATATATATATATATATATATATATATATATATATATATATAATACTATAATGGGTATAATGTCTGTCTGTCTGTCTGTCATTCAATCACGGCCACACAGCTGGTCAGATGGGCATGAAACTTGGCAGGGTTATGGTGGGGACCCCTAAGATGGTTTGTAATGGGGTTTCATCCAACCTACCCCCCTCCTTTGTAGGGGGTGGGGCTGAGAAGGGATTCCCTGAAACGAAGATGTTTCTGGCCGTGAAACGAGGATGGTTATTCCCGTAGACTTAGTTACTTTACGATTTTTCATACATAATTTCTGTACAACTTCCCCGGAGAAAGTCGCGAATATTTCAGCTCGGACACAACAGAAGATGAAAATTATCATCAATATCCGCAAGATTTTTTGAATAACTTAAATCCATCGGGACTGCCAGTGCACAAAATAACGTTGAAGAAGTACTGCCCGGTAATGTTGCTTCGGAATTTCGATCCTGCCCAATGGAACATACAATTTAAAAAAGGGAAACTGACAAGTTCCTACTTTCTACTCTTTTTTGGAAGACACAGGATCATAAGAGCATTTATCAGTAGCCACTGACATACAAGTTGTGTCTTTGCAGTAACATAATGAAAAGAAAGATACTTTATTATTCGTATCACCGTGCACAGTAATTGACAAAGAAACAAACCAATCAAGATCCCTGTTCCGTTAAATAAAAGTCACCGACAAGAGAGAGAGAGAGAGAGAGAGAGAGAGAGCCATTTAACGACATTAATGCACTACAATTTATAATTTTATCTTGCTATCGAAAAATGAGAGAGAGAAAGAGAGAGGAGATAATTTGTGATTTGAGAGCTAAGTAATCCGATAATCCAATCACCGTCTTCGTTACTTGACTTACATTGAGAGAGAATAGAGAGAGAGAGAGAGAGAGAGAGAGAGAATCATTAAAAGAGGGTAAACAATAATGAATACGAACTTCTTTACGTTCATTGATCGTCCCTTCACTTACTTTAAGAGAGAGAGAGAGAGAAGAGAGAGAGAGAGAGAGAGAGAGAGAGAATATTGAAAGAGGGGAAACAACAATGAATAAGAATTTCTCTGCGTTCAGTGATCGTCCCTTGAATTACATTTAGAGAGAGAGAGAGAGAGAGAGAGAGAGAGAGAGAGACTATTCGTGTAATCGCCCTTATTTTAATATTGCTGAACAAATAGTACATATAATTTTTTCACTTCTGCACCTGTATTTTATCACCCATCGTAGATGGGTAAGTTTGCTAGTATGTATAATACATGAATTTTTATGACATCTCCGTGATTCATATACAAGCATTAAGCTACAAATGTCCTTTAATATCCAATTCGCTCTAACTCGGAATTAATATATTTTCATATATGTTGGCCGCGTCGGTAAAGACGTCACTGAAGTCCTGATTTCTTCTCTGGTCTGTGCGCTGGTTCGAATCCACGAGAGGACGAAATTATCATCGAGAAAAAAGTTTTCTTCGGTTAATAAAGGAATACCCGGTATTTGCACAATCTGTACTCTGTCTACGACGAATCAAAATGAGTAAATGGTTTAGTGTTTTACGCTAAAGAATACAATAATTTTTTATATATATCTTAACTCCCGTCTACATACTTTAATAAACGATTTATATCTAGTGGCCACAGGAAGTACCTTTGATCAGAGTGAGCCACTTGCACATACATATACGTCTAGATGTTCTACGGCGTATGAAAATCGGTAGAAAATTAATACAGTTTCAAGTTAGCCAAGCTTAAAAAAAAGTGATTATTAATTACTTAAAGAGACAAAACAAATCTATGCCAGTACTGATGTGTATTTTCATAAAGAAGATTTGTTAAGGCTATAAACATATACCCACACAACAAACAAATATATATATATATATATATATATATATATATATATATATATATATTCTATATATATATATATATATTTGGTAAAACTATCTATCTATCTATCTATACATATATATGTATGTATGTGTAAAAAGAAACGGAGAGGGAATATATGCTTCGACAATTTCATTACAACAAGGCCTTAACCCTTAAGTCAAGTGGAGATACAAACTTTAAAAGAAGCAGCTGAAAATCAGGTCGAGATGCTCCTCCTCAAGGGTCGCGATCGAACGTACACGAGGAAACCGTCCCACTTTATTATACACTTAACAAAGAAAAAATAGAAGAAGAAAAAGGTCTGTTGGAAAACCGCATGCGTGTGGAAACTATTGTCTGGGAAGAGGCGACGACAGATTTGCTCTACCTATTATCATAATTACGTATCTCGGAAGACAGTAACTGTTGAAAATATTAAGTAATTGATCATAGAAAACCAATAAATAGAAACATAACATAACGATATGCCTTAGAACTTTTTATACCCCATAAAAAGGTGTCTTAATC